>NC_060276.1:90378508-90409515 GCF_021613505.1 Equus quagga
GGGACCAGGGGCTGCTGGGCCCAGCCTGCAGGCGGTGGGAGGGAGCGGCTGAGACCCTGAGGCTGGGAGCCTCTTGCCACGTTATACTGTTCCTGGTTTCGGGAAGTCCAGTCTGGACTCCAGAGTGTTGGGAAGCCAGGGCGTGGGCTTTGCCGTCAGGGTCTTGCGATCAGGAAGCCCAAGTGTTAATTCGGTGGAGGGTGGCGGCCCTCCAACGCCTCCCAGTCAGATAAACAGTTGCCCGAGGTCCCCCAGGGCGGAGAGACGGGTTCTCCGAGGGCGGTGCTCTAGCCCTGGGAAAGTACCGTGCCGAGGTCCTCTAACCCACTACCTTTGTCCGGGGCTCAGGCAAGGGCGGAGACCAGAGGGGTCCCTAACAGTGCAGACCACCCCTCCCCCCCCCCCCCCACCCACCCGCTAGGAAGGCCCAAACTGACTCGCCAGGCCGGCCGAGGCTCGGCAGAGACCAGCTCTGGCAGTAGGCCCGGCCGGCAGTCCGCGTCGGCGTCCCTGGGCGCGCGCACGGGGGCATGCCAGGCAGGGTCTGGCTGCGCACGCCTCCGCGGCGGGGCTCGGGCGTCTGCTGCTGCCTGCGTTTCCGGGTCTGCGGCTGAGCCTCCCCGGCTCTCTCCTCCCGCTTTGTCTCGCTGCCAGCTTCTCGCCTGCCCTCGCCAGTCTCCTGGGTCGACCGGTCGCGCTCTGCCTCTCCGAGTGCATCTCGGCTTTTACGCCGCCTCGCTCTTTGCGCACGTGTGGCCGCCTTCCCTCAACCCGGGCTCAGCTCGGCCTCTTCTCGCGCGCTACTTGGCACTGTTTGGGGGATCGCTGCTAGTGCCCACCCCTTGCGGCCCTCGCCCTAGGCGGACGCATCTGGGGCTCGGCGACCTCCGGGACTGAAACATCCCTAGGTTCTGGTTTAGCTCCACCGAAGCCAAGCCAAGAGGGCTTGGAGTATCCCTCACTGCGTTCCTCGTTCCTCATTGCTCCCAGCCCTAGGCAGCAACTGGAGGGGGCTTTTAGACCTACTTTGCAGAGTTAGAGGGGAACACTTTTGTGGCCGACCTCGTGCCGTCTATGGTGTTCTTCGAACTCGACTAAGCCGCCGAGAATGAGTACACGGTTGTGCCACGGACTCGAAAGTTGGCTGGATGTGTGGGTCCGGGTGGGGGTGCCCGGAGTGCGTGTGCATGTGCCGATCGCAGGGACTCTTGGTGGATTAGTCGCTATAAAGGGGGACGAGGGGGCGCCGGTCTCGGGCGCTTGGGCTGAGGGCCAGCCAGGGCCCTGCGAACAATCTAGGCCGTCGGGCAGGTGAAGACACCCTTCGGAGCCGGCCCCCTCCCCCTAGGCCCGCACGCTGCCGGTCTCTGAGGCGGAAACACAGTCCAACTCCTTGAAAGTAAACTTGCCGCGAGGGGAGCTAAGGAGGGAGGGGGCTGGCGGGGGTGTCTGCGTCGGGAAGGCTTGTGTCAAGTTTCAGCCCCTAACGACACTCGGTGGCAAGGTGCCAAGGCCCTGGGAACGGCGGCGGGGGGTCGGGGTGAGAGTGACCGCGCCGCGGGGCTGGGCTCGCGGACCCCGAGGCGCCCCGCGCGCTCTCGGGCTGAGGAGGCCGGGGTGGGGGCGCAGCGGGCGGCGGGCGGGGAGGGGGCGCTCCGAGAGCCGCCTGAGCGGAGAGGAGCGCAGGCATCTTCCGCAATCCATTCATGCACTGAAGCGCGTGCAGAGCTGCTGATCGCTGCCATTGTTACTCGCGGGCGGTGTGGGAGCCGAGCCTCCACTCTGGCGAGAGATAAATGGCCTCTGACAGCCCCTCCTCGCCAAGAGAGCTCCTCGGATTTCACCGCGCGGCGGCTCTCAGGTCTGTGCCTCGCTCGCTTCCCGGTGAGAATCTTTAAATCAGCCTCCCGGCCCTCCCTCCTCCCGGACGCTGCCCCCCGCCTGCTCAGGCCCCGGCAGGGCCCCGGGCGCGCTGAGCGTAGTCTCCGGCCCCCTCCCCACCCGGGGGGATAAGGTGGAGAGCTCCGAGAGGACACGGGGGCCGCGGGGGGAGGCGGCTGCGCCCCGCTCCCGGGCTCCGCACCTCCCCCGGAGCGGAGCCCCGCGCCCCGCCTCCGCGCCCACAAGATGGATCAGGCTACCGTGCGGAGAGCGGGCTGTAAATATTTAAAAAGTCTCTCGCGCGCCGGCGGTAATGGCTTTCGCAGTCGGAATGTGTGCTAGAAGAGAGGAAGGGCGATGTGTGTACTGTGTTGTGAGGTGGGGGAATTGTTCTTGTGCCTCCCTCCTGGTCCGGGGTGGGCTGCATGTTCCGGCTTCCCGGTTTCCCGCCCTCTGCCTCTCTCCCGCCGAGTCCCACGATAGCGTTGAGACCGCCAGTCGATGGGGAACTTGAGCATGGCAGGGCGACGGAGGCCCGGACGAGGTGACCTGGAGCCACTCTCCCCTTCAGGGTCTCCCAAGGTCCTGGGCTGGGACTGGTCTGAGACCCCCGGTCCAGGTCTGGTTCTCGCTGATGCACAGGGGAGGGCGGGAAACGCACAGGTTGGAACCCCCTGAGTTTGGGTGGTCTCTAAAGCCTCGGCCTAGGTTTCTGCAGCGGGGGCTTGGCCCCTGTTTGTGCCTTTGCCCCCCCCCCCCCCCCGCCATGCCTCTCTTAAGCCTTGATCCACTCTAAAGGAGAGCCCTTCCCCCGCCCCCCCTTCTGAATCTGAAAGTAGCTTTGTGGCTGCTGGGACCGAAACCTGGGAGGAGGCAACGCGGAGAGACTGGGGAGGGGGCGGGGCGCCTAGCGCCCAGGCTTCGTGGAGGTCACACGTGGATGTGGAGGGGGTTCATTTGCTTCTCTGGCGAGTGTGGGCCTGGGATCCTTAAGGCCGAGCCCAGCCGGATGGAAGAGGTGGGGGAGGGGGGAATCCAGCCTTCTCGACTGGGAGAGGCTTAATGGGCCCACCAGAGGGTGTGTGCGGGTGAGGCTGTCGCCTTTGCCAGCGGCCCCTCCCTGGCGGGGCGGGGGCGTCGAGTTGCCCAGAGCTGGGGCGGGCCGGGCGCCGCGGGTTCGCGCGGAAGGTTGGAGGGGTGTGGGCCCGGACTGGGGCTGCTCCTCTGCACCCCTCCGCTCCGCCCGCCCGGGCCAAAGTGTGGGTGCTGGCGGCGTGTCTGGGCGCGCCGGGGCTGCTCGCCGCGTTCGAGCGCGTGGAGCTCACGACTCCTGGCAGCTCCGCGCGCTCCGCTTCCAGGGGCTTGTGTTGCGCCCTACTCGCTTGTTTGTCTCGTGTGAGCCTCGTAAACCGCCCTGATTTATTACCCAGACTAAATGCTTAATTTGTGAATATGAAACAGATTAAAAGGGGCGGGGGGGAGGGGGCTTGAGGTCGGCATATTTTAGCAATCAAACCAAAGCAGCCCGGCAGATGTTTCAAATTTGTCGACATTTTCAGGCTCATGTGGAAAGCCAGCCAGAATGGTCAAGAGGTCCTTTCTCCTTCCTTCAACCTGAGAACTTGGCAATGATCAAAAGGAGGTGATTAGTAGCTACAGAGAAAAGACACCAGCAGGCAAGGAGTTAACAGACGCTGAGCCCTTCACCCCCAGGTTCGGGATGGGGGAGCGGTGGAGAGAGCTGGTCACAAAGGCGAGGGGTCCTGGTGAAAAAGCCCACGTCCTAGAAGCCAACTTTGAAGAACAAAGTAGAGGATCCATTAAAAGTTAATTCAGTAAATAAACTTCATTGGCGATAAAACAAACAAGAAAGATGGAAGCGCCAACTTAAAATAGCCAAAAGATAATAAAAATAAATAGTTTTGATGTGGCCTCAACATGTGCTGTGCCTTTTGGCAGGCAGGTCCCTACCCTGGTCCACCCCGCAGAGGCCTCCATGGAGCACCCTCTCTCCTTTTGAAAAGCCCTCATGTGTACATGCAATGTTTTTTGGCATTTGTCATTTTTAGGCAACTTCACACATCAAAGGCGAGCACAATGTTCTTTTCAGCTCCCTGGTTCCAGCCGCCCAGTGAAGCAGATACAATTTCTATAAATTGGCCTTCTCCTCTGGGTTTTGATTGATCATCACCATATGAGATTATTGAAAGTCTAATGTCTTATTTCACTTTCTCCGAGGGGTGAGGAGGGGAACAGTTTATTGGAAGTCAGGCCACATGAAGGCTCCGATGTTGTGCAATAGTCGTTTCCATGAGCCTGGGCAGATCAGCCTCCGGAAACTCCCATGCATCTCCTGCCGGTTCCTTGTACCACCTTCCCCATACCCCCTCGAGGTCTCGGCTCCAGTCTCCAGTCGTTGTTAACAGGTACAGAACAGACTGGAGCCTTCTGGAGCCTTTGTAGTTGCAAGTAGAAAATGGCTGTTGACTAAAAATAAGGCAACAAAAGATTCATTTTTTAACGTATTTATTATAACTCAAGAATCCCCTCTTGAGAATTGTTTCTCACTCCAAACTTTCGTGTTCCCCTTTTGCCTCGATACCATCTTTCATTTTATTAAAGTTGATTATGGTTCCTCTGTCTTGTCCTCAGCCAGACAAAGGCTTAGGGAAAGTCAGGGAACGTGTTAATTATATGTTTCTTGTAAACTGACTTTTCATTTCCCCCTAACACATTTAGTTGGCTTGGTGTTTAGTTTAACACTCAATTGCTGCAAATATGCTGCTTAAAAATGCTGTCTTTATTAAAACAAATAAATGAATGCAAAGACCTTTCTAATTTCAACTCGCGTGGGCTAGAAACAGAAGAGAAAACCGAAAGCGAGAGCAAGAAGGAGGGAAAGGCAGCAGGGAGGGGAGAGAAGAGAGACGGGGGAAACACACACAAACACACACACACACACACACACAGACACAGCATTCCTTCTGCCATCCCTCCCCCAGCCATGTTAAACTGGTCCATACAGTTGTCTCTGGCTGCGCCCTGCAGCTCGCCAGCCCGCCTGGATTTTCCATCACCTGGCGCCTAAGGCGATCATTAGCTGAGAATGGACACCCTCCTCTACCTGCTGCCAGCCCGTCACTTACCAGCGGAGGGAGGCTGGCTGCAGGCTCCTGCGTTGGGGCTGGGCCCCATTTGCTCAACCCGAGAGGGGTCCTTGGTTCTTGCCCCTGGGTGCATTGGTGCCTAATTAAACTCTATCCAGGGCAATGTGCGTGCACTAAATATACGGAGGCCGAGAGGAAGCTGGGAGGAAAAGGCCGTCCTTACCTGGGCAGAGAAAGTGAATCTTCTGAGGGCGAGGAGGCAGGGATCCCTCTGACGGCACTTTCTGAGCAGAGTCTTGGAGTGCACATTAACTCTCCTGCTGAAATCAAGGAGAAATGGAAATTAGGAAGAAAAAAAACCCCGTAGCCCGCTCGCACGGAACTAAAGAGGGCCTGTGTCACCACCAGGCAGGAGGGAGGTCCACCGGAGCTCCAAACAGACAATGCCAGCTGCAGAAAAATGACTTGGGTGCCCTTGTGGCGTTGGAGTTATTGCTCATGTGCCACGGCCCCATCACACACAGAGGCTGGAGCTGTATAAATGGCTGTGAGGACAGAAAGGAACGGCCACGTCAGGAGCCCAAGGACCAGGTGTGTGTCGTGAAGCTAAACAGACCGTGCAAAAGCAGAGGGAGAACCCTCAGCCAGGGCCAGGGGCCCCACTAAGAGCTGGGCCCAGGCAGGATGGAAGTGGCCAGACCTGGGGATAAAGTGACAGTCGCCAGGGCTTTAATGGAGCCCCCATTTAACCCTGCTGAGGATATCAGTTCAGAGGGTGAAAACACTTGCTCAAGGTGACACGTTAGTGGCAAAAGTACCGGAACCCAGAGCTCCCTGCTTTGGGAAACGAAATCAGAGGAGGAAAGCGACTTCTGTTAGAGCAAGATCCAGGGTGCTGTTGGTCACTGAAGAGGCCTGGGATTTTAGTAATTTAGCATTTATTTGCTGTGTGCAAAGCACTGTGCTGGGCACACGAGGCGGCAGTGCTGTGAGCCCTCAAAGGACTGAGCAGGGGAGCCTCGGTCCTTTATCCATGTCTGGTAACAAAGGCCATGAAGGACGGTGGCCGAGGAGGCTGGAGAAGGGGAAAAGGAAGCCCCCCGCTCGTGGGCACCACTTTTAAATGCGGCCCACAGTGAGGTTTACAGGAGGGCAGCCTGGACAGGAGACTTCTCTCCAAGAAAGGTCGTCTGGGCCAGGGCCCTTCACTTCCCTTGCCTTAGAGAGCCTGACTGTTTCCCAAGGCAGGCCAGGAAAATCAGTCGAATGCAAATTGAGGTGGCATCTGTTCCAGCTCCAGCACTCAATGCAGTTCTCTCTCCTGCCCTGGACGAATCGAAGAGTATAGCTTATCCCCAAAAGCTCCTGGACAAGTGTAGGCTCTCTGGGGGAGCCGGTAAGGGAACACCGCCTCCCTTAACAAAACAAACCCGAGACTCTCCAAGGTTTAGCACTGGAAACGGAGTCTCCCAGCAGAGAAACGGGGCTGGCTGAAGTGCCCCCCACTCTGTGCCCCCCGGATTCCACCTGCCCCTCGGGGCGCTCGCAGTGTGATCACAGGTGCCCTGCCTGCAGCCATCTGGCCGTGGCCCAGCCTCTGCTCTTGGTTTCCCTAAGCAGAGGCGAAACACGCTGGAACCTTCAAAGCACATTCCTAAACACTAAGGGAGAGCTGTGGGGAAGTGAAAACAAAGAGGCCAAGGAGCGCCGGAGCAGTTCAGCTTACAGAGTCTGTGGGCCAACAGGGCTGGCCCAAGTTCAGTCAGACTTCCTGGCTCCGGGCCAGCCCGAGCTGGCAGCGTGCCCTCTCCAGCCCACCACTCGGGCCCACGTCACCCCCCAGATCTGGGCACACCCTTGCACCCAGCCCGAGCCCCAGGAAGCCCTGCTGCCCTTTAACAGCCTTCTCAGCCTGCCCTCTCTCCACAGAGACTGCTCCTCCCAGAGCCACCAATGGCCCCCGCAGTCCCTTAACCCAGAGCTTCCCGAGAGAGAGTGGGTTGCCCGTGGGCCAGCCCTTTGGGGTGGCCTGTGGGTCGAGGAGTGGCCTAAGTCCCCTGATTGGTGGCTTCGGGCCCTGAGCAGCCATGTTGGGCAGTTGTGAACACTTGGTCACTGTTTACCCTAGTGTACCATAAAAATGTCACATTCTATGTGTGTCAAGGCTGGGAAGCACTGCTAACTCGTGCTAAGTGTCGTATCCAGGTCCCAAGAGATACCCACACATATAACGGGGAGGGCCTCGGGCCACATGGTCCTTCTCGGAAGGTGAGCACGGCTCAGTCACTCATTCCTCAAGCATTCGACCAAGTCCCCCTTGTCTCTTGGGCACCATGCTTGTAGCTGTTGGGGGCGGCTGAGGGAGACCCCAGGCTCCCAGGCCCTGGGCCCCTCCTTAAAGAACTTCGTCTCCCCGAGAGAGAGAAGCCCCACGTGGCTGAAAACCTCCCTGTGCTCCCGCTAACCAAAGCCAGGAGAAAGAGGCGCCCTTGGTTTTCTTCCTCAGGCACACATTTTTGAAGCCAAAGGGTGGATAGCGTGCTTCTGCCCCCTTTCCACTTACAGGCGGATAAGCAAACATTCTCCCAACTGAGCGGCCGACCTGCTGAATAGGGAGTTGGGAACTGGGAGTTCTGTGCTTTCCTTCCCGAGGTTGCACCCAGCTGATGTCACGTTCACGGCAGATGTTACAGGTAACACCTGCACATGGTACAGAATGCGAAGGATATAGAGGGTGTGCAGAGGAAAAGCGAGCTCTCCCACTCCCAGTCCTCAGCCACCCCGTTCGCCTCTCTGCAGGCGATCACTGCTCCCGGGTTCTAGCTGCCCCTTCCCAAGCTAGTCTATTAAGGCTAATTCTTGAAAAAAAAATGCATTTTATTTTGAAAAATCCCGAACCTGCAGAAGAATGGAAAGAACAGTACAATGAACACCCATATCCGAAGGCAGATTTTCAAAAGCGCTATATTTATTCAACACGCCTACCTTTGGAAAGAATTCAAAACCCCTTCAAAGATCTGAATTAATTTCACTTTATCTTAAAATATTACTTAGGAAGACTTTGCCCTCGTAGATACGTTGCTTGTTCGTCCTCCCTCCCCGCAGCCCCTAGCACCTTATCAGGGGGCCTTATTCACAGTCAGCATTTAATAAAGCGTGTGGGATTCACCAGCAAAGACTACACCATAGTTGGTAGGGCGAAGCCAGACTGCCCGGGTTCGAAACCTGCCTCTGCCACTTGACTAGCTGTGTGGCCTTAGGCAGTTACTCTTGGGGCCTCGCTTTGCCCCTCCAGAAAATGGAGAGTAGTAATCCAACAGATTTCATAATGTTGGAAGAATTCAGCTCGTGGATGGAGATAAAGTGCTTAAAATAGCACCTGGCATGTAGAAGGGGCTTCATAAGGATTGAGGAGACTTGAGACTTAAACACATTTGGTATCCCCTTTGCTTTGGTGATTGCACGGAAATCATTTGGCCCTGGGTTCACGGCCTCCGAGTTTTCACCGGTAACCGCGAGAGAGGCCCAAGGAAACCAGGAATGTGGCTTCGTAATCCTTGGCCGCCTGAGGGAATTGCCTGCGCCCGAGCGCGGAGCAGAGCCGAGGCGGAGTGGCATGTCAGTGCTGGAGCTTCCCATGGACAGTTTCCACACTCACGGGGAGTTTCTCGCTGTGCTTATTAAAAAGACATTTGGAGGGAAAAATCTCCCCCCCCCCCCCCCATTTTCTAGCCTGGCTAGTTGCTGCCCTGCTGATAGAACCATCTTTGAAGAAACAACCAGCATTTGCTTTAGGGACAGAGCCAGGAAGAACATGTCCTCCCTCAGGGAGCTCCAGGCTCACAAAGGCTCCTTTCAGGCTGGAGTCAAGGGTCAGACGGGCAAGTGGGTGTGATCCCTGGAGCCCCCCTGTCTGACAAGCGGAGAGGGTCTCATGGACTCCCAGACGAAGTTGCCCGGATGCTGTTCACATAGGAATGGCCGAGTGGTGGCTATCTTAAGAGCCAGAGGCAAGAGAGGACACGACACGGGAAAGATAAAGAAATTTGTTTCAAGGTATACTTTGCTCCGTGCTGTAAAATACTGCGCCTAATGTTAGGCTTTGATGGCTGTAATATCCGACCTTGACATAGTGGTGTTTCTGCCATATAATTTAATTAACATGTGATGCTGGCATGACGCCAGCAAGTCAAACGTTCTGACAGCTCTTGGAAGCCACACCAGTCCCTTTGAAGTTCCCCCCAGTGAACTGACACATGGAGAAACCTCCTAAGGTTGAGGACAGCCCCTGATACGGGGTACAGAAATTTAGCTGTGTTGCGATTACATTGGATGGCACTGGCCAAGCCACCTGCTGACTTGTCACAGTTCTGGAGGCCTGCTGTGGTTTCTGAGGGCCCTAACCACTGTGAGTGGCTCCTTGAGGAAGACTAACACATCTCTCATCAGGGACAACATGCGGAGGTCTCCTGTCTGCAGATTTTTCTCCAAAACATGTTTTCTTCTTCCTCAACTTTGCCTATTGCCAAGTCACTGAGCTGCACACTGGAACATAAATTAGATGAGGTTGTTTTTTTTTTTTTTTTTGAGGAAGATTAGCCCTGAGCTAACATCTGCCACCAACCCTCCTCTTTTTTGCTGAGGAAGATTGGCCTTGAGCTAACATCCATGCCCATCTTCCTCTTCTTTATATGTGGAACGCCTACCACAGCATGGCTTGACAAGCAGTGTGTAGGTCCACACCTGGGATCCAAACAGAGAACCCCGGGCCACTGAAGTGGAATGTGTGAACTTAATCACTGCGCCACTGGGCTGGCCCCAAGAGGCATATTAACTAAGGACAAATAGGACTATATCCATCCACTTGGCACATAATTATTTAAGGCCCACTACCCACCTACCAAGGCTTTAGGTGTTTCTAGCGGGGAACAAAACAGTATTTTGGCCATCGTAAAACTTCTTTTGGGACTGGCCCCGTGGCCGAGTGGTTAAGTTCATATGCTCCACTTCGTCAGCCCAGAGTTTCACCAGTTCGGATCCTGGGCGCAGACATGGTACTGCTCACCAAGCCATGCTGAGGCGGCATCCCTGTAGTTCAACTAGAAGAACCTACAATTAGAATATACGACTATGTACTGGGGAGCTTTGGGGAGAAGAAGAAGGAAAAAACTTTGTTTTACTGGAGAGAGAAATAAATGCATGAGCAAAAAATATATGTAATATTTCAAGTTGCCATAAAGGCTATGAAGAATTAAGAAGGATACAATGGAATACTACGCAGCCTTAAAAAAAGAAGGAAATCCTTGGAGAGTATTATGCTAAGTGAAATAAGCCAGACTGAGACAGACAAACACCAGATGATTTCACTCATATGTAGAATATAAACAAACACGTGGACAAAGAAAACAGTTCAGCGGTTACCAGGGGAAGGGGGGTGAGGGGTTGGCACAGGGGGTGAAGGGTAGCACCTACGTGGTGACAGACAAGAAATAATGTACAACTGAAATCTCACAATGATGTAAACTATTATGAACTCCATAAAAAAAACTATAAAAAGAAAAAGAAGGAAGTCTTGCCATTTGTGACAGCATGGATGGACCTCAAGGGTATTGTGCTAAGTGAAATAAGTCAGACGGAGAAAGACAAATACCATATGATTTCACTTATATGTGGAATCTAAAAAACAGAACAAATGAACAAACGAAACTCAGAGATATGGAGAACAGATTGGTGGTAATCAGAGGGCAAGGGGGATAGGAGTGGGTGAAAAGGGTGAAGGGGGCCAATTGTATGGTGAGGGATGGAAACTAGACTTATTGTGGTGATCGCTTTGTAGCGTATACAAATATTGAATCATTATGTTGTACACCTGAAACTAATATAATGTTATATACCAATTATACCTCCATTAAAAAACAAAAGAAGAATAAGGGGATAGAGAGAGATACGATGTTCTTTTCGATGGTAGATTGTGCATTTCGAGTCTTGGGTTGACAGAATAAGGTACTTAGGTGTTGTATCAGTCAGTGCTGCCATAATAATGCTGTATAACAAACCACCCCAAAATGTGGTAGCTTACATCAATAAGCACTTATTTTTCACATATGTGTTTGTGGGTCACCTGTGGTTAGCTGATCTAGACTGTGCTCAACTGGGCTTGACTCCCAAGTGTGGTTGAGTCCAGTCTGCTCCATGTGTCTCTCATCCTCCATGGATGAGTGGACTACCTGGGACATGCTCTTCTCATAGCAATGGCAAAAGTGCAAGAGGGTGGAGTGGAAACACAATGGCTCTTAAGTCCTAGACTCAGAATTTGCACACTGTCACTTCTGCTTCCATTCCACTGGCCAGAGGACATCTTGTGGCCTGACATCAATGGGACAGGGAGGTACACTCCACCTCTAGCGGGATGAATTGCAAAGTCACATGGCAGAGGGCGTAGATGCAGGGTGGGGTGAAGAATTGGGAACAGATGGTTCAAACCAAAACTATGTATCTCTAGCTATGACATTTATATATACAAATACATATATCAAGTGCTATAACTACCTTCGCTGGAATCTTCTGTTTTAGATTAAATTTAAATAAATCCATGCAATAATTACACATTAGCATGCCTGAAGTGGTTTATTATGGGACCAGAGGCTTCTGGGTCATGGCTGCCAACCTCTGGAAACCTGGGAAGATGGACCACAGGCCGTTCCAGTGCTGGGAGAGCAGAAGGCCATGATGGAGACCTTTCCTCTTGCCGGGGCTTTCTGTGCAGGGATGGTGCGTGTGGGAAAGACCAGAGGAGAACCCAGACCTAGCAAATATCCTTGCTGGCCTCTGAGCATGTCTTGGAGTGATACAAATCTGGAGTAAGATGCAGGAGGTGTCACCATTGGGCATCACGCTACTACCAACTAGACCTTTAGCTAGTCTCACTGGCAGTCTAGGACATACCTTGATGTGTTGTAGAAGGATGTAGGTCGAAGATTCCAGGTCTTTGTTGCAGCTCCTTTCCCCCTAGTCCTGCCCTGCCTTTCTCATGCCTTCCTTGAATCATGTGGGAGGGATCCCTAAGTGTCTCTTCAGCAAGTGATGTTTAGAATGGAGCCTCCCTTCAATGCACCCTCCAGGGCTCTGCAGTCAGCCAAGTACTGGAAGCTGGCCCTTCCCCTTAGGAAGGAAAGCTCGCTGTTCAATTGATTCCGACAGCTAATGGAATCTAATCGCCTTTGCCCAAAGTGATTCCAATCAAAGAAATCCACTGTATAAAAATTCGAGGTGGCAGCATCAAGATTTACATCTTGTAAGCAGAGAGCATGGAGCGCTGGGACAGATGTTTTCATGGTGGGACCCCGTGGGGATTCAGACCATCTCTTATTCGGGAGAGTTCTGCCTCCTGTCTCCAAAGGTGTATGAGGTGATCCATCTTCTGTAACTAATCCTAGCCTAGACCTGGAAGGGGGACCAGCTGCATGTAATCGCCTCCTAGACCAGCCGCCATTGTGGAGGACAGCGGGCATTCCCGCAACTGCCACTTGGTCTCTGATTTCGCTGGCAACGTTGCTTGGTGTAACTGCGTCCATCTTGAACTTACCTGTGTCTGAACCTCCCTCGGCTTGGTTTCTTTGTCACTCTCAGTGTAAATCTCCTTGCAGCTCTATCCCAGATGCCCTTCGGTGCTTTCAGTCCTTCATTCCCCATTAGAAGATGATGATGACGATGATTTACTTTTTATTGAGGCAAAATAGCTGGACAGCAAAGCGCACATATCATGAGTGTGTGGCTTGGTGAACACACCCATATAGCCAGTACCCAGATCAGGAAACAGAACGTCACCAGCACCCCAGAAATCAGCTTGTGCCCTCTTCCAAGTACTGAGGGCCCAGAGACAACTGGGCTCCTAACTTCTAATGGCATCAGTGAGTGCTCTCTGATTTGGTACTTTATAGACACGGAATCTACAATATGAACTTTGTGGGTGTCTGCCTTCTTTAGCTCCACATTATGCTCATGAGAGCCATCCATATTGTGTGCGGGGTGGTTCATCCGTTCTCTTTGCTGTGTGGTATTCTACTGTGTGAATACACCACATTTTGTTTATCTGCTGTTCCACTGTTGATGGGCACTTGGGCAATCTTGCTTCAGGGCTCTTAGTGCCACTATGAACACTTGTATGCATGCCTTCTGGTGGACACACTTCTGCTGGGTGTATGTATTCAACCCATGAGTTGAATTGCTGGGCCATAGGTTGGGCCTGTCTTCAGCTTTAATAGATAGTGCCAGAAAGTTTTCCAAATTTCTACCAATTTATACCCCTATAGCTGAGTATGAGAGTTCTCCTTGCCAGTATTTAGAATTTTCTCTTTTTCCTTTTGGGTATTCTGGTGGACTCTATTAGATTTTAACCTCCTAAAGGGCAGGAACAAAGTATTTTTCTTCCTTGAAAATTCTCCCAAGTGTTCCCTGGAAAACCGTCATGGGGAAAATGTTAGCTGATGCCCTGGGAAATAAAAGCCTGTGGTTTTCTTTTACTTTTCAGGGAAATCTGAAATTTGGTCCTTGATCTTTAATGACAGTAGCTTTTGGAACTGAGAAAATAAAAATCTGGAGGAAGCTTCAAGCCCTCCCCCCTCCCCCAATCTGGTCCTGCTCCACCCTGGTTTCAGTAAGCCACAAGCTCACCCACCAGGCTTCCCGCTGCCTGCCCATGCCCTCCTGCCCGCTCTGCCCTTCAAGGGAGCCTCAGCTTCTGGGCCCCCCACCCAGAGTGCTCTCCTTGCTGCCTCTGATGCCCAGTTGCGGGCACACCTCTTCCAGAGACCCCCTCTCGGACTACTGCTTTCAGGCTAATCCTCCCAGTTGTCTTTGTGTTTATTGTCACCGCCACAAAACATCATTTGGTTGCTCTGTTATATCTTATCTCCTTGGTTCAGTTGTAAGTTCTTAGAGGGCGGGAACCATAGAGTCTAGCAAGGTGTTACACACGAGTTGCCCATGACCTGCTTATTGATCGCATACACTGCCATTGGGTTCTCCTCTTAGTCGTGTGGGGCTGGAGAAGACTTCTCGGATGTTAGGGTCCAGAAAGTCTAAATTTAATCCAATGAGTGTAGATCCTAGTGATTTCCTGCCACTGGATATGTTTTGAAAGAGAGCTTGCTGGTCTCCTCTAATTGTCCATAATAACCTGGCTGAGCATCAGGGCCTGTTGGCTGCTCACACACTGATTGCCTCACTGTCGCGTGGGTGTCAGCATGGAATGCAGAGTCCTGACCCCAGGCCTGGAAAGTGTGCCTCAGTCGGCCTGGGATGGTCCTGGAAATCTCTATCTTTAACGCTCGCCGCAGCTGACTCTGATGCACAGCCAGGTTTGGAAACTAGTTGAGTCTGAAAAGAATGTTCTCTTCTAAGAAGTAAGAAGATGTCAGGGGGCGCCGTGAAGACGGCAGGGTATAATGTTTTGGATTTAGAGGGACAAGATTTGAGTTTCAACTCTTCCACTTCCCAGGTGTGTGACCATGAGCAAGTTCCTCAACGTCTGGAAGCCTCAGTTTCCTCTTCTGTGAAATGGGAACAGCACCATAGATCTGTTTCAGTGCAACAGATTACCCCAGATTTGTTGGTAATTTACCAACAGTTACTTCACCACTTAAAACAACTGTTTTATTTTGTTCACAATGCTGTGGGTCAGGAATTCTGGGAAGGGCTCAGCTGGGTGGTTCTCTCCTGGGGCTGCGGTCAGATATCAACAGGGGCTGCAGCCATCCGAAGGATGTCCAAGATGGCACACTCACGTGACTATCAGTTGATATTGGCCATTGTCTGGGAGCTTGGCTGAGCTGTTGACTGGGGCATCTACCTGTGACTCCCCAGCATGGCTGTTGACTTCTTTCTGACTTCTGCCACAATGGATGCCCGAGGAACCAGGAGGAAGCTGCATGACCTTTTTCTAACTTAGCCTTAGACATCTCACAGCATCACTGCTGTGGTGTTCAAGCCAGTCATGAGCCCACCCCGATTTCTAGGAGCAGGGGCATCGACCCCACCTCTTGGTGGAAAGAGTGTCAAATAACCTGCAGACGTGTTGAAGACCGCCACTGTATCTCATGGGGTTGTTGCGAGGATTAAGTGAGATGATCTCTTTGTAGTGCTGGACAGACGTGAATGCCCCTCCTTCTGGTTTAAGGCCCAGGAGCTCACAGGGCAAAATCAGTGCCGGGTGCCAGGTTTCCACTTGCAGTCGTTCATGTCTGCTGGGCTGTAGGGATGGGGTGAAGGGACAATCTTTCTTGGTTTCTAGTCACTTCTGGCCTTGGGATAGTTAGTACTGGGCAGCAGTGGGGCACCTTCTGATTTACCAATGGGAGTTGTCGGATGCATGGGCGTTGGATCCACAAGGTCTCCCATGGTTCCCTGAGACCCCCTATCAGCCCAGCCCATGTCCCTGGGCTCAACTGGAAGCTTCTTGGGCTCTGAATGGGAACACCTGGCTGAAGACATAATGTCTTCAGGACAAACACCCTGGGGTGGGGCCCTTGGGAAGCCCATTTGTGTTGGGGTGGTGAACCGAGTGGCAGCTAAGAAAACACAGGTGGCGAGTGACTATTGTGGACGTGGTTCTTCCACCTCATGTTCAGGAGTGAGTCCCTTCTCTGACCCAGCTTTCTTCACCGCAGGCCTGAAAAGAGTCCAGGAGCTGAGGAAAGGTCAAAGGGAGACCATCTGGGCCCGTTCTCGGGCTCCCAGGGGAAGGTGGGGGAGAGGCTGCCTTCCGGAGCTGCATTTGAGGGTGGCTCAGCATTAAAAGGGAGGCGAGGCTCCAGTTGGTGCCAGACTGGTTAGGATTTGCCCAACAGCGTACCCTGGGAAGGCAGGACCAAAGAGGGGGGAGCTGTTCTGTGTCTGCTACAATTTGCTGTCATTTGGGAAGGGCGTGGTTGAGAGCTCGCTCGAGGAAGGGCCCCTTTACCCCTCTTGCTCACACTCTTATTCTGGAAAAAGGCGGTGAGGCCTGTGTTTGGCAGTCTGAGGAAGCTGCTCTCTCTGGTCCTCCTGCTTTTCCTTCTGGGGCTTCCTTCACCTCCCCCATCACCACCACTAGCCTCATGGTTGGGCAACCGTGTTGTTCAGAGCAGGGCATGGTGAGGCTTGATGCCGCACAGCAATGCAACAGTTTAGCTGCCAGAGCTCACAGTGGGCTCCTGCTATGTGCCTGACACTGAGCTAAGGGCAAGAAATGGTCCACAGCCTCCAGGATGCTGGCTGGGGAGCACAAGTTGATGAGCACACAGCATGGGCCCGAGTAAGTGATACATGTGTCAGCACCTTAGGAATCCATGGGAAGGCAGGTCTCGGAGGACTGGGGAGGCCAGGAGAGGGCTCCTGCACTGAGTAACTAGGCTAGGCCGGACTGCGGGCTGCCCATCCTGTCACAGCTCTGTGCCTCAGTTTCCCCATCTGTAACACAGGGGTAACGAGGTGCCCCTCTCAAAGTGTCGCCATGAGGATGAAATGAGGGGGTGTGGATAAGCACTCAGCAGGGGCTGGTCCTAGTCAGCCCTTAATCAGGTCAGTCTTCACATGTTAGGGGTTTGCATCAGCAGGGGCCAAGGAAGGAGGGAGGGGCGCCTGGGGAATTGCCCCTGGGGAATTGCTGAGGGAAGATGGAGATGGAGTCATGGAGAAGAAGTCAGCAGGAGGCCAGAGGGAGAGTGGTGGGAGGGACAGCCTGCTCCAGGGGTGGGTTCTGTACTCCTTCCTACCCCGGGTAAGGACTGGAGAGCTTCTGCCCCTGCCCTACCCCCACCTCCCCAAGGCCTCCCAGCTCCTCCCCCCTCCAGACTGTTTCACCTTCTCCCTGAGGCATTTCCTGGCAGCTCCACCCAAGGTTCTTTCTTTTTCTTACATACCTGGTCTGGCCCCAGCCCCACCACCGAGGTCTAGCCCCCCATTATATGATCAGCTCCTCCTTTTCTACTCACTGGGGCAAACAGCCCCTTTCTCCTTAAGCGTCAAAACTTAGGGGAGAGGAAAGACCATCAGTTTGGAAGTCCAGGCCCACTAGCTTTGTGACCTTAGGAGAGCTACTTAACCTCTCTGAGTCTCAGTTTCCTCATCTTCAAAAGAGGGTAGTAATTGTGACTAGTGGCTTGTTTTGACTATACTTCCATGAGGATTAAATAAGAGAATGCATTAAATATGTACCTAGTACTTAGTAGATGCTTAATAAATGGCAACTATTTCCACAGTGATTCTACAGCTGTGTATCTGGAAGGTGTCTAATTAAAGGACATCCAGGGATCTGACTGGCAGAGGTGGCCACTTGTTAGAGGGCAGATAAAGAAATGGAGGTCATCCTCTTCCTTGATTCAGGGAGCTCCCTGCCCCCTTTACCTCCTGAGAGGTACCCTGTGTGTACCCCAGAATTGAAAACAGCAGGCGCAGACACAGTGCTGGGGCAACCCAGAGGTAGCTGGGAAGCCTCGAGAGAAGAAACAATTGTGGATAAAGGTTTTCGGTGAGCAAGATTGGCCCTGAGCTAACATCTGTTGCCAACCTTCCTCCGTTTTTTTTTCTCCCCAAAGCCCCAGTACATAGTTGTATATCCCAGTTGTAAGTCATTCCAGTTCTTCTATGTGGGGCACCGCCACAGCATGGCTTGATGAGCTACGGTATGTAGGTCCATGCCCAGGATCAGAACTGGCAAATCCCCAGCCACTGAAGCAGAGTGCGTGAACTTAACCACTCAGGCATGGGGCTGGCCCCTGGATAAAGGTTTTTCCCATTTAATGGAGTACTTTGCCCAATATTCACAAAAACATATTTGCTTCTAAAACTTTCAGATGGAAACCTTCCTACAGTATGTTTCTATGAGATGTATCAGTTTGTTGTTGCTGTGTAACAAACCACCCTAGAACATAGTAGCTTAAAACAACAGTTTCTCCTTCCTCACTCTTGGGTGTGTTGGCCAGGTTGAACATGCAGCTTCAGTCAGCTAGAGGACAGCTAGTGGAGGCACAAGATGGCCTCACACACAGTCTGGCAGTTGGTGCCCGCTCTCAGCTGGGGGGAACTGTGGCTCTCCTCCCTGTCACCTCGCATCCTCTAGTACACGAGACTGGCTTCCTCACAGTGACATTTTCAGAACTGCCTGAGAAGGTGAAGCAGGTGGCTGCAAGGTCTCTTAAGGGCTTGACTCAGAAGTCACACAGGATCACTCTGCCACGTTCTGTTGGTCAGAGCGAGTCACCAGGCCAGCCCAGATTCGAGGGCAGAGGAGATCGAGTCCACCCTGTACTCGTTTGCTCGGCTGCCACAACAAAGACTGTGCGGCTTAAACAGCACAAATGTACTGTCTCAGAGTTCTGGAGGCTGCAACTCCGAGATCAAGGTGTCAGCGGGGTTGGTTTCTCCTGAGGCCTCTCTCCTTGGCTTGTGTCTTCACGTGGTCATCCCTCTGTGTGTGTCTCTGTGTCCATGTTTCCTCCTCTTATAAGGACACCAGTCGTATTAGATTAGAGCTCACCCTAATGACCTCATTTTACCTTAATTACTTCTTTAAAGCCCTATGCCCAAATATAGTCACATCCTGAGGTAGGACTTCAACCTAGGGGTTAGGATTTCAACATATAGATTTTGGGGACACAATTCAGCTCATAACACACCCCCTTGGTGGGAGGAGCTGCAAAGAAGTCGTGGCCATGTTTAACCTACTACAGGAGATGACACGGTGCCCACCATAGTAAGTGCCCAAACGTGCCAGCTGCTAGTAATACCATATCTGCTATTTTATTACCTGCCCCTTGTGCGGTTAGTGAGGACAAAATCCAACGACAGGCCTTAAACTCTCCAGACTCGCTCTCTCCAGCAGACACGCCCCTTCCCCCAGGCACCACCCCTAACACATCACTGCTGGGCCCCCCAACAGGCCACAGGGACCTGGCCTGCCTTTGCCACCAATTTTCCTGCTCGCTCAGCTGGCCTTGAGTGGGCTGTGTGGGCAGCTTCCTGGAACAGGACAAGCCAGCCTGGCCCTAGCTGCCTTTATCACCGCCACCCCTCCACCCCCCCATGTAAACCCTTCCATCTTCCGTCTGACCTGACGCTTCCCTCAAGGTGCCTGGAGGGTCTTTTCCAGGGCAGTCTCCCTTGAGAGCACCTATACTCATTCCCATGGTGCCTGACTTATACATTGGGGGTGTTTAATAAGTGTTTGTAGAATAGGATTGATCTCAGAGATTTCTCCTATCACAGCTGCTCTGGTGCTCATTCCTCCCCTCTGAGGCCTCTGCTCCTTCCCCCGAATCCATTCCACAGCTGCCCTTCCTCACCATGTGGCACCCTCAAAGATGCGGGGTTTTGACGTTGAACCTGACTTTTCCCTGTTGTGGATTGGTGGAATGCTGGTGCTGGGGAGGGAAAGCATTTCTGCTCTCTCTGAACCTCCTTACACACACACACACACACACGCACACACACACCCCAGGAAGCCATCCTGCACCCCTGCCCGCCTCTCCACCCAGGCTGTGCCCCTGCACTTCCAGAGCAAGATAAATGAAGGAAAGTAAGACACAGCTGCAGGTACAGCCACCCCAAGAGAAATGAGAACGTGTGGAAGAAAACAAGGAGAAATGGCATGGAGTTCGGAGACGTCAAGCTCCAGATTACTTGCGGCTCTGATGGGCACGCAGCACAGCTCAGGGACACGGTGGGGGTGGCAGCCCAACAGAAAGGCTGACAAAGCCACCACCCACTGCCAGAGCTGTGACTCTGCGGGGCAGTCAGACTTCAGTTCCATCTCTGAACACCGTTATGAACTGACAGTGAATGTGCAGAAACTTTCACCAAAAGACGTGCTTCACTGACGGCAGCGTCCCTGCCGACTCTGCGCAGCCCCCTCCATCCACAGTGCCTTGGTGGAGGGTCCCCGAGACCCTTTCTCAACCCCCGTGCCCGCCCCTACCATCGCACACACAGCTTGGTGGCAGGCCAAATATGCTACCTCCATCCAGAAGGGGAAGTCACCAGGGATTTCAGGAAAGGGCAAAAATGGGGATTTCTGATCCCCGCGGTTCTTTTTTTTCTTAAGTTGCTGCTTGGCCCTCAGTGGACGTCTTGAAACCTCTATAAAGGAAGGACAGTGAGCGTCCGAGACTCCCAGGCCTCCGAGTTGCCCCGGGGCCCAGCAAAAGGGTCAGATGTGCTAACTGCCTCGCTGTGGCCAAAAGCTCCTGCCGTGCCGAGCAGTGTCGCTAAGCCAGAATGGATTTTCCAAACAGTCTGGCTGTCAGTCCGGCCCGAGGCAGCAGTGAGTAGTGACAGGCTAAGTGTGACGCTGGGCTGTGGGCCTTTTCAACGAGCACACTCTGCTTCTCTCTGAACTCTGAATTGTCTGCTCAGAAATAGAAAACATCTCTGCCTTGGTGGTGAGGGATCTAAGCCCTGGTGACAGGGGAGTTGAAATTCTTGGGACCGGCGGCCGAGGGCTGCTAAGAATATCCAGCCACAGAGCTGACCACAGCCAGTTAACGCCCCACGTGGCGGCTTCCGTGGCCCTTCAGGCATAAGAGGAAGGAGCTTACTAGGCAGCCGGTGCTCATGACGTCCCACAATTGGAAGCGTGTAGACACAGAAGTAAAGAATAAGGTAAAGTGACATTAAAAAAAAAAAAAAAGCCCTTCCAGCCCTTAAGAAATATATAATGTGAGAAGGGAGGACATGGACCCGCCACAAGGGACTTACTGTATGTTACAGAGCAAAGCAAAGGCAACCATACCAAAGGGACCGGTGGCGAGCCACCTCCCATGAGGCTGGGAGGCTGCAAATGCCAACAAGCAAGCCCACCCTGGCTTCTCGCAGCCAGCTGGGGTGCATCTTGTGGCCTGGTAGCGGGTGGCCCGATGGGGAGCCCAGGACACGCGGGCCCTCCTGTAGATCTCAGTTTCTGCATCTGCGAAGCAAGGGGTTGGGTCAGTTTCATAAATGTTTTTCGCCTCTCAGACCCTCTGGAACTCCGATGCATGCACCCCCAGGAAAATGGACACAGGCGCTGAGGCCACCATTTTTGTGCCACGTAAAGGGTTGCCCAGCCCCAAGCAGACCATCTAAGGATCTCAAGTGAAGGTTCTGAGGTCTTGGTTTAGGGGAGGGGGTGTTATTGGAGGTCTGGCGAGGGCTGGGAAGATTCAAAGAGAAAGCGGGATTGAAGGAGGGGCAGAACTGAAATATGTACTCCTTCATTCAACAAATGCCATGAGCGTCAACTGTGCGCAAGCACAACGGATGCAACCGCAAAGAAAACACAAGGGGTCTTGGGTCTTGTGGGACTGCTATTCTAGCTGGAGAGACAACCCCCTCTGATCCGGCCTTAAAGGCTGGTGTCCTTCTCTTCCTCAAGTAGTTCAAGGTCAGTCCTACTTCAGGGCTTTTGCTTTTCAGCTGCCTGGGGCTCTCTTTCCCCCACACTCAGACAGCTGGTCCCTTCTCAGCTCAAAAGCCATCCCTGGATGAGGCCTCACTGGCCATCCTGGCTAAAGATGCCCCTCTCTCTCACCCCTCGCAGCCACACTGCCCTGGGTCATCTTCTTTGGGGCACGTAGCATCATCTGAAATTATCTTCTTCTTTTTTTAAAAAAATTTTTTTTTAAAGATTGGCACCTGAACTAACAACTGTTGCCAATCTTTCTTTTTTCCTGCCTTTTCTCCCCAAATCCCCCCAGTACATAGTTGTGTATTTTCAGTTGTGCGTCCTTGTAGTTGTGGCATGTGGGATGCCGCCTCAGCGTGGCCTGATGAACGGTGCCATGTCGGCGCTGAGGATCCAAACCGTAGAAACCCTGGGCCGCTGCAGCGGAGCACACGAACTTAACCACTGGGCCACGGGGCCGCCCCCTGAAATTATCTTCTTTATTTGCTTTCTTTTTATGGTCCATCTGCCATAGGACAGGGACATTGTCTCTCCGGTTCTCCACAGTGCCCTGGCACCCGGCACAGTGCCTGGCACAGAGCAAACACCTGTCAAATGTGCAAGGAACCCAATGAACTAATTATAGACTTCACAACAGACTGCTGTGAACCGTGAGGCCTGTGATGTGGGGTAGGGCAGGGTGGTTCGGGAGGTGCAGCTGGGGCACCAACCTGGTTCGGGGAAGGTGTCCTAGAGGAAGTGCTGTTTGAATAGAGCTCTGAGTGGCTAGGCAAAGGGAGTGGAGGGAAGCTGCATCTGGGCTAGCTTCTGGGAAGGCCCCGATGTGGAAAAGGACTAGAAACAGAAGCCGGGAGCAAAGGTCTGAAGAGCAGGGCCTGGTGGGCTGGCTGAGGGTTTTCATCTTTATCTCCACACGGAAAACCATGGGAGCGCCATTGCTCGGGCCACACGAGCTGCCTTCCCTTCGCGCTCTGATCCCTTCTCCTCCTCCACACTCTGGGCCCCCTGGAATCCTGGGTGTTCCTTACACACAGCGGGCACTCTTCTGCCAGAGGGCCTTTGCACTGGCTATGTCTCTGCCTGCAGCTCTCTTCCTCCGGAAATCCTCTTGGCTCACGCTCTCATCTCCTCAAGTCTTTGGTCACATCTGACCTTCTCAAAGAGGCCTCCCCACCCCCCCACCCCCCGTGAATTCTGGAACCCTCTCACCACCCTCTGCCCTCCTGATGCCCCTTCCCTGCTCCCACTGTTCCCAGAGTGCTGTCTACCACCCAAGGTAATTTTATGCTCTGTTACCTTTATTGTTTATCATCCATCTCTCTCCTGCTGGAATATAAGCACCTTGAAGGCAGGCATCCGATCTGTTCCCCAGGGCAGGCTGAGGGCCTGGAAGTGCACCTGGCACCCGGTAGCGGTTGGTATCCTGGGGGGCGGTTGTTGCGTTGGCTGCTGTGTGGGAAATGGACTGCAGAGGGGCAGGAGTAGATGAGGGGGACCGGTTAGGAGGTCGTTGCCATGGCTTAGGCAAGAGCTTGTGCTGGGCAGGCGCTGGATACAGAGGGGATGTGTGATTCCTAGAGCTGCATAGAGGATTTGGGGAGGAGTTAGGCCGTCAGAGAGGTCAAAGGCGACTTCCAGGTTCCCGAACTGAATTTTCTGCAGAACTGCATGTTATGACCAGCTGGATGGGGGGACCAGGGAGAAGAAGCAAGGCTAGAGGAAGGAAGGGTGAAAGGAGTTCCTGGAGGGGAACGTGCGCGCACAATTGGAGAAAGGCTGGGCCTGTGTCAGGGATGGCCAACAGTCCACTTTGGCTGGAGTGGAAGGAAGTTCCTGCAGAGGAGAGGAAGAGAGAGGGAAGACAGGATGGGGAGCCTGGCTATCTGCTGATGCTGCCTACCTTCCCCTCTCCCTCGGGAGTCCTGGGCTGTGGGCAGGGCGGCTGCGAAGCGGCACTGTGAACCCTCAGGGTGAAGATGGCGCATGTGGCCCGCGCGTCACTCTCTTATGGAGCAGAAAGTTTGCTTCTGTTCACGTGGTTTTAAACTGTGCTTCCTGGCTGTCTCTAGAACAACCTCACTGCCCTCCCCTCGCGCCCCGAGTGGTCCCCTCTCCTGCAGCCAGGTCTCCTGTCCAGAGCTCGAGAGCGGCTATAAGCCTTACTCTTCCCCAGTCTGTTTATGTATTTTTTAATTTATTGTATTTTTTATTTTGTTAACATTTTATCGACGTGCAGCACGCAGACAGAAAGGTGTATAAATCCTAAATGTACAGCTTGATGAATTTTTACAAGCTGAGCACACCCGTGTAGCCAGCATCCAAATCAAGGTGCAGAGTATGCCCAGCCCCCCAGAAGTCCCCCTTGCGCCCCCTCCCAAGGGGTATGCCCCTCTCCATTGTCCCCCTTCCTCCACGTAGCCCCTACACTGGCTTCTGACACCTTCGATTGGCTTGGCCCCCTTTAAAACTTGATGTAAATGGAACACTATTGTGCACAGTCGTTTGAGGCAGACTTCTTTTGCGGAACGTTTCATTTGTGGGATGCGTCCTTGTTGCTGTGTGTGCTTGCATTTTCAAAACGGTCTCCCAGCAGCCTCCCACGTGCGGCAAGTCTTGAGGGCTGAGCTTCCAGAGCCCTGTCTGGCCGGTGGAATCCTTCGAGAAAAACTTGGAGAAGCCCTAGTAGAGGCAGAAAATGATATGCTAAGCAGTGTGCTGGGTGCCGCCAGGGATCAAAAAGGGGAAGTTGTGGTGCGAAGGGAATGCAGGGGAGATGAGACTGGATCTAGAGAGTTGGCCGGGTTCTAAGAGGGTCTTGAACTGCAAGAGGAGGAAGGAAAGTAGCTCACTGAGGGAGGGAGAGAGAGGTCTGGAGGGGCGTGACTTCTTGCCTCCCCAAAGGATATCCTCCATGCTACCCCGCCACCCTTCAGGAAGTCTCTCTTTAGCTAAAGGTTGAAGGGGGTCCTTGCCTTGGGGGAAGAGACAATTCAAGTTCCATTGTCCCAGTGTCTGGGAAGATTTTTCAGTGTGGGTGTGTGTGAGAGAGAGAGAGAGACAGAGAGACAGAGACAGAGAGCGAGAGCGAGAGAGGGCGCGCACTTCTTGGGAACCCATTTCTCAAACAGTAATTCCTAGGGAGCCCCATGCCAGATGGGCAGTGCTGGCTTACGCCTGCATGCTGGCGGGTGGGGAAGGGAGGGAGAAGGGGTTGCGAGGGAGGAGGAGTCCTCAGAGATTGGCAGAGGCCTTTGAGAATTTCAGAATTCAAAGTCCAGAGAGGGTGAGTGACTTGCCCAAGGTCACACACCGAGGGAGCCAGCGTTAGAAACCGGATCTCTTGTCCCCTCCACCATTCTTTCCATTTCTGTGGACCGCTCCCTCACTTTACAAAGAGCCTAGTGTTACCACTAAAAGGGCAGAATTACCTCATTTTTGAAAGGCGTTATAAATTCAGTCCTCCTATGTGGACTGGGGCAAAGGTGTGTGAGCAGGCATGACATTATAACTCATGTCCCACTTCTATTTATCTTTGCTGGGTTTTGTGTATCTTTGGAAGCAGCCTTAAATCATTACTGGAACAAAGTAGGGAGAAAAATAATAATATATAATTACAAATGAGGAACAGACCATATGATCCTATTAATTGCCTCGCCTGCCATCCTTAGTTTTGGTATTTTCAGAATAATTAAAAGATTAGGCTTCCACTGGTGGAGGGGGTAGGTTACCACTGAATGCTAATCATACCCCCTAAGTCACATCACCGACTCCAGGAATGGCCCAGTGCCACCTGCCGCCTGTGACGCTTTCTGAGTAACACCGAGGGCTGTGCTCCAGTCTCTGAGTATTTACTCTCTTCTGAGGAGAAACTCTGGCAACGGCTGTAAAATAAACCCCAAAGCAAGGAAGAGGCCGAGGAGAGGAAATACTCGCTGGTGCATTAATCATAGTCGTCAGACCTAGAGCAGAGGACAGAGGCTGGTTCGAGGAAAGACAGAACCTAAATTATCTTGGAGATTGATCTTCCCTCCTCCTCGCTCCCTCTGCCAGCAAGCAGGTCAGGAAGGTCCCCGCGCAGCCACTGACACTGAAAGGGCGAGGACATCCGCCCACTGGCTAGTGTGGTTTGTCCAAGAGAGCAGGGCTGGGCTCTCCGCACTCTGTCACAGGGATCCTACCAGAGCTGTTGCTCGCCCTGAACGGGCCTCATCTTGGAAAGCTACAGAGGAGAAGAGGCATCTCAGAGGGACCTGCTGGACACAGTCTGTGCTGTCATGTCCTCCGGGGACATCGTTTGCATGCCAGGATGCAGTGAAGACCATTTCCTTCAGATCCCAATAAAGCACCCAATTATGATGAGCCGGTGGAATTGGCAGAGTAATGAAGCTGACCACAGGTGCCAGGAAAGTCCGAAAGACAGCGCGGATAAAAGTTGGGGCTCTAGGAATCAGGCAATGAGTGTCCAGGCAAGCGGGCACGCTAATTATCCTCTAAGCCTCAGTTTCCTCATCTGTGAAATGGGGAAATAATAGTACCTTTATTATAGGGTAGCTTTCTCTATGAAATAAAATTATTAATGCATATAAAGTGTTTAGAATTGTGCCTGACTGAGAGTAAGCTCTTACTAAATCCTAGCTATTCTTCTAAAAGTTGAAAAAAGCTAATGACTCCTAGCCCCAAATCTCTAGAGCTGTCCAGCTTCAGAAGGGCTGTGTGGTGGCTTCTTCCTTTATGATCCCTTCCCTGCGCCAGCTCTCCCCATGGTAAGAGCAGAGTCATCTTTATGGAAGCTCAAAGTAGGAAAAAATGTTGCCCAGAAGTATAAGATTCCAAGGTGTTTATAATCCACTTGTTCTGGGGAGGAAGTCTTTCCCTTGAACTTGGCCCTACACTTTTTCAGAGCTTACCTGGGAGGAAGGCAACTCTTCACTCAGATGATAAATTCTTAGATTCCCATGGTGAACGTAACGGATCAGCTGAGACCTGCTGATCCCAGAAAGAGACAAACTCCTTTCGCGATATTTACTGCAGTTGGTGAGTTGCCAGGACGACCCCAGAAGGACACGATTGGAGAGCTGTATAGGATCGAATCCCAGAAATAGTTTAAGGTGTGAGGGAACAGTGCATGCGTGTGGGAGGCAAGCAATAGACTCTACTGGAAAGCGCCCAGGTTTGGGGTCAGGTAGAAGCCCCGTGGCTGGATTAGCTATGTATTTTGGGGGCAATTGTAAGAGCTTTAGTTTCCTTAACTATAAAATGTGAATCGTGATACTTAACCCATAGGGTTATTTTGGGGCTTACGTGAGGTAACTTGGAAATGTACCTAATACAGTAACTGAAAAGAGTGAAGGTCCTTAATAAACAGTAGCTATTTTTATCATGTAGGGATTTGTCATCCTCACTTGCTTTGCTATCAAATGCATTGTAGCGGCACAGTTACTGTTAGAAGTCAAAGGGCATAGAATTGAGAGAACTCCAACTGCCCAAGATCAAGTGTAACCAGAACCCACTCTTCTGGTTTCTGAGGGTCTCAAGAAGCAAAACAGCTTCCATCTTTTGCCGCCAAATGGTTGGCAAGAGGCAAAGGACTCTAAGGAGTTCTGGTTTGGGCTCTGTCTTGCTCTCGGCTAGGATGTCCCTCTCTCATCTCCCGGGGATGACATTCTGCAGCACTTAGCAAGGATAGGACGTCCAAGGCCTCCGCACAATTGTGCACACCCAGAAACCTCGGCTCCTCTGACACGGACCTGTAGCCACGCACCCCACACTCCCATGGGCCTCCCCTGGACCTCCCCAGACCATAATGGCACCTCCGGCTTCATGCTTCACTTTCCAAATTTCTTCTGCCTCAATCCTCACCAGAACGACAGAGCCACTCCCTGCCCGCCCAGCATCCCCTTTTCCAGAAGCACACGCCTACAGTTGTCTTGCTTTCTTGAACTTGGTTTCTTCTCTGGCCATGATATAGGATATAGAATCAGTTAGCAAAAAGGTATTAAGCATTCTGTCATTCGCTGATTGTTTATCAAATTTTTTTTTAGCATCTATACAGGCCAGGTACCATGCTAGGCACCATGAGATGCAGCTGCGAACAACATTATGAGAACATTACGTTTATATGTGCTCATTGCTGGACATCGATGCAAACTTAGTAGATGGTGATGATGCGCTCTGTCCTTACAGAGTGTACAGTCTTGTTGGAGAGATGACAGCCCAGGGAGAAACACTCAGAGCCTATTAAGGAGCTGACAACAGGCCTGTGTGCTGGTCCTCAGAGGGTGAGATAGACAGTGGCAAGCTACGACGTGGCAGGGATTGTAAGCCTTGTTAAGGAGTTTGGGTTTTGTTCCAAGTGCAGTGGGAACTAGTGGGGTAGTGACATGTGACATGTTTTCAAAAGACCCTTCTAGCTGCCATGTGGAGGATGGGTTGGAGGGAGGTGACAGTGGCAGCACAGAGACCAGCTGGAATAATAATTCTGTATGCTAATCCAGGCAAGAGAAGATGGTGGCCTGGCCTAAGGTGGATGTGGGACAACGGGAAGAAGTGGGCTTATTTGCTAGAACACTTGGAAGTAGAATGTTATTTTAGCCTTGCAGTGAACCAGAGGAAGGTAAGGTGGGAGATGAAAGAGACAGGCCAAGAATGACCTGTCCAGGATTCTGCTTTAAGCGCTTGAGTGGCTGAGATATTTTCTGTGATAGGGAAGGGAGTTGGGACAAAGGGCAGGTGGCAAGGGAAGAGCTTGTCCCTTTCTAAGGGACAGTTTGTCCAGCTTACTGCTGTTTCCCCAGCACCCACCACAGAGCCTGGCATCTAGTTAATACCCCCAAATATTTGTAGATTCATTAATTTTTTTAAGAGAATTCACTTTTAGGCATGCTAGAGGCAGTGAAGCAGAGTGGCTAAGAACATGAACTCTGGAGACAGGACTGCCTGTGTTTGAATCCTAGTGCCACCATTTTCCGAGTGACGTTGGGAATGTTCTGTCACCTTTCTGTCTCAGTTTCCTCATCTGTAAAATGTGGATAATAATTCTACCTACCTTATAGGGTAGTCGTAAGGATTCACAGTTAATTTAGAGCAAGTGCTTAGAAGAGTGCTGCCGGCACTATGCAAATGTTAGCTGTTGGCATGACTAAGCTGGACAGAGACTGCCAAGCGCAGAGGTCAGGTCTGCAGTTTGATATGGGGGTCTGGAACTGGGGAAAAAATTTAGGAGTCATCAGCAAGTAGGTGGTATTTAAAGCCATCGGCCTGGATGAGACTGGGGCGAAAAGGGGAGGATTCAGGCCCAAGCAACCAGTAGAGCACAGAGAAGAGTCCAGAAAGAGACTCAGGTAGGATGAAAACCGTGTGTGTGCCGCATCTGGGAAGCCAAGAGCAGTTTAAGGGGGGAGTGGTCTGGGGCGTTGAGTGCTTCCAAGGCCAAGGAAGGACTGAGACCCCCCCACCCCCACTCCTGGCAACAGGGAAATGACTGGTGATCTTGAGTTCTTTCTGCAGAATGGCCAGGGAGGATGGAGGTGTGGGGTGAAGAGTGTGATAAACGTTGTATCTAGACAGTGAAATTCCATGAACCTTGACACAGACAAGGCCCATCTCCAAGTGCTGATAGAAAATGACCTGCAAGATGTATCGATAAGTTTCATAGGTGAGATACAGAATAGCTTGTGCAGTGTTCCCGTTTCTGAAAATGAAACTGGAGGGCATGCAGATGTACAAAGAAAAGTGGTGGTAGGGGGTGCTCCCCAGGAGTGTTCAGGATGTTTACCGCACCTACAAATATGTGTCTACATTCTCCCCTACTTTGTTTTTACATAAACTGTAACATACCCAAATCGTAATATACTATATACATCCGTTTGCTCTGCACCTATGTTTTCCGCTTAACAACAGACCTTAGGGGTCATTCCATATCAGTACACAGACAGAGCAGATCTTTATTTTTAAAATAGCTACAGAATATTTCATTGCACGTATGCAACATCAATGCCATTGCTGGATGTTTAGCTTGTTTCTAACGTTATGCTGTTACAAACAAAGCTGCATTTATCTCCAAATCATAGAATAACTTCAAACCTAGCTGATTTTTAGAGTGTACACAAGGTAAGAAAATGGAAATGCTCCATGGATGTAGACAGCTCCTTTGAGAAGTACAGCTGTGCAGGGGAACAGATAAATAGGGAGCCGAGGAAGGAGATGTGGGGTCAAGGAAGGGCATTCTGAAGATGGGAGATGCTTCAAGGGAATGAATAGACAGGGTAATTCAATAAAGAGCACATGAGTTGGGGGAGGGGGCAGCCAGGAAGAGCTTCTGCAGGGATATTGTAGCAGGTGTAGGAGGATGACAAAATTACCAGAGGAGGCCCTGTGCTGAGTGCTGTGGGAACACCAGGATGGATGGACAAAGGCCTTCAGGAAGGTTCCACTCGAGCAGGGAAGCTACCATGTTTCACAAATCAGTTGCAATATCGTTAGAAAGTCTTGATTCTGTTACCCAGGTACAAAGATCTACAAACTTCCCACTGGGGTGCTTGCTCACATAATCAGCACTTCCCTGGGTTCCTGAGAAGACGTTAACCGAGGGAGAGGAGGATGATATTTTGCTTGAAATGTGTAGATTTTCCCATAGGGATTAAATGACATGCCCTGGAAGGCTTAAAAAAAAATCGGAAATAAATAAATAAAAATCCCAGGAAGAATTTATATTCCTGATGGCTTTGCTGATGGTCTTGTAAATTGTATATTTAATCAAAGGCACTTGAATGTCTTTTTTTTTTAACTATTGAAGAGCCATTTAAATGTCAACATAAGTGATTCCCTCCCAAATAGTGCTGTTTATACATTACTTCTCCTAATAGACCATAATGATTCATAAGGAGGCATTTCGCGCCTCTAAATTGTAGGCCTATTGAAATATAAATTAAGATGATAAATAATTTGACCTTACCTGAGAGTACTAAGTATTTACATGTGTCAAATACGAAATTACCCTCAATATCAGGGTCCCTAAAAAGGCAGCCTTCCTCTCTTGCTGAATTCAATAAATGAAAGGGGTTTAGAAATTTCCTTTCGAGTGTGGAGGAAAGAGTGGGGCAGGCACAAAGGAACGGGCCCGGGGACCGGCCCTCCTCGCCCCGCTCCAGACTGCCCACGGGCTGGGGGGCCGACCCTCCCGGGCGTGGAAGGCGGGTGCCGGCCGCCCCCGCGCCGCGCGCTCCCCTCCTCCCGCCCCGCCGCTCGAGTTTCTAAACATGGAGTTTCCACAGGAACTTTGCCAGGCCGAGCTCGCAGCCCTCCCGGGTCCCCGCCGCGGGATTCGCCAAGTCGGCGGCGCCGCGCGGCCTCCCCGCCCCTCGCCCCCTCCGGGGAGCTGCTGACCTGGCGGCCTCCTGCAGCTCCGCCAAGCCGCTCCGCCGGGTTCACAGCCCAAGAAGGCGCGGAGTCTCCCGGGCTCGGCGCCCCCGCCCGCCCCTGCCCGCGCCCCGGAGGGGAGCAGCTGCGCGCCCTCGGCGGGGCCCGAGCGGAGCCTGTCCGCGGGGCCTGACCGTCCGTGCGCCGCCGCCTGCGCTCGGGGCCCGCGGCTCGGCGAGCTCCCC
>NC_060276.1:90409915-90430324 GCF_021613505.1 Equus quagga
AGTGGATCTCGACAGCGCGAGCCCCGAGAGTCCATCCAGCCGCGCGGGGCGCGCGCGGAGCTCGGGGCGGGGGCACCCGCGCCGCGGCGCCGAGGCGCCCGGAGCCCGGCGGAGCGGGGCCGACGCCTGCCCTCCCGGTTCCCGGGCGCATCCGTGAGCGCCGAGGCGAGCGGTGACTAATCTGCGTCTCCGGGCCTCTTGGCGTGCAGCCCGGGCTCGCCTCCCGCCCCCTTGTCCCTCCCCCCTCCTCGCCGTCCTCCCGGCCCCGCCGCGCCGAGCTCCGCCGAGGGAATCGCGCGGGCCAGCGCCGCCACCGCCGCCGCCGCGTTCCCGGGAGTGTGGGAAGCGGGTCGAGGCAGGCGGCTCCGAGCCGTCTCTCCAGTCGGCCTTCCTCGACCCAGGCCCGAGTGTGCGTGTGTTTCCTTCCCCGTAACCACTTTGATCAGCGTTTTCTCAGCGCCGCCGAGGAGCCAGGGCGAACCGGAGCGTTTAACTCCCGGCGTGCCGCCCCACGGTGGGCTCCGTGGGGAGGGCGCCGCAGGGAGACCGGTGGACACAAGGGCGATCAGCTTGCTTTGGCAAGCCCGAGTCTGGAGGAGCCCGACCGTTTCCGAGGCGCTTACCCAAGCGCGGCAGGCTCTCCTGGGGAGAGCAGGCCGCGAGGCCCCGGGCGGCTCGTTAATGCTCCCGCCCGCCCCGGGGCCGCACAGCAACCCGACCTGCCCGGCGAGACGAGGTGCGGGCTTGAAAGGCCCGGCGGGCGGAGGCTTCTGGAGGGGATGGGAAGGCGCCGGGGAGACCCGCCTTCACGCACCCTGTCCGCTGGCGCGTGGACGGCTCCCGACCCAGGGTGGGGGCCTTGCGCTCGCCTCGCGGCCTCGGCTCTGGCGGCCGCTCCCTCCCTGGCCAGGCCTCGCTGGGGAGTTAATGATTGATTTACTGGCTCCGCGCGGCCGCCCTCCCAGCTATTCGTCCAAGCTGAGGAGTTGCTGGCGAGCAGCGCAAAGGCCGGAGAGCGGGGGTCGCCCGGGCAGGGAAGCCGCGCTGCCGACGGGCCCGAGCGGCCCCTTGATTAGCCCCTACTGAGCGGCTGTGGCCGCGTCCAGGGCGAACCCGCTGGAGGCCCGGGCTGGGCGAAGGGAGCATTGGGAAACGCCACACGTAAACCGGTTGGCAGCTGGTGATTATGCCGCCCGGTTTTATGAGTCATAATGGGCCGCCCGCCTGGCCCTCAACCTGCTCGCTGTGGACTCGTCGCGCCGGGGTCCAGGCGGTGGACCGTTCCCGGCCGCACAGAGGGGCATGCTCTGGGGGGCCCGGGCCGCCGAAGGCGTTGCGCAGGATTTCCTCTCATTTCTCGCAGAAGGCAACACAAACACCCTAAATCAAACCGCTCCGACAACCGAGGGCTCCACACAGACACATCAATAAGGATTTCGCCTCCCGCGTTCGAACGCACTGAAACACTTGTCCTATTTTTATGCAAATGACACCACACAAATAGATCTCGCAGGCCCGGGAGTGGGGCGAGAGGAGGAGGGGCGCAGCCGCCCCAGCCCGGGGGCTGTGAAGGGGGAGGGCGTCTCAAGCCCGCACCCCGGGGCCCGCGCCGGCTCGGGCGCAGCCGGGCTGGTACTGGCCAGGCGGCCCGCCTCGCGCGCGGTGGCTCCCTGCCAGCGCCGCCAAGTCGGCCGCGTCCCCAGGCTGCCTGCAGAGGCGGATTAGGGAAGGAGCGAAGCGAGCCTGTGACTAATCGCAGGGCCTCGGACCGGAGCACCAAGGCCATGTGCGACTGACAGGATCGACACTAGCAGAGGACACGGCGACGCCTCGCTTAATTGTAGGCTTAAAAAATTGCCGCCTGAGCAGCTCCGGTGCGGAGAGCCAAGGCGTGCGCGCTGGTGTGGGGAGCGCGCCAGGGGGGACCTGCGCTCAGGCCCGGGGGGAGGGAGGTTTCGCGTCTCCTGGATCAAGGGACCTGGCCCTCCTGTCTCCCACTCTGCAAGGTCGCACCACCCCGCATGTGGCTGAGCCGGCCAGTAGAGTAGGATCCAGCCCCCAGGCCTAGGTTTCTGACCCTATCCCCAGAAGGGGATCCCACGTTTCCCCCATCTCGTCCTAGTTCCTATAAAGGAGGCTGTGCATTTGGGGGGGAGAGATTCCACCAAACCCTTAATAGAAAAACCACACACACGAACCACTTTCTTCTCTTCCCTCCCCTTCCTTCTCCACCGGCTGATACAAAGCCCCGAATGACCAACGGGAGGGACAGGCAACTCAGGGCTGCGAGGAGCGAGGTCACCGAGTGCCAAAAACTTGGGGCTCACAGATTCGCACCCAGGCTCTTCACCCCTGGTCACAGTCCCTCTGGCCCAGATCTCCTTCCTGGAGTGCTGAGGCCTCTCGGGGGAGAAGGGGGAAGCGTCGGCAGGCCGGCTGGCCTGTGTGTGTGAGGGGAGGGTGGAGGGTGGAAGGCGGGGTGGCGGGGAACCCAGCGAGAGAAGTTTCCACCACGCTCTGGTCGCCTGCTGCCAAAATCCCCGGGCCCCTCCCCGCCCGCACCGCCTTCCGTTGCCACCACAAGTTTGGTTTAACGAGAGCTCAGGACAAAAGCAAACGTTTTCTATAGACCCTGAAAACAAAGGGGAAAGAGACGCGCGGGGCCGCCGAGAAGCGGCTGCTAGCGTAATGGTGCCGGGCCGACAGCAGAGCATTAGAACTGCAAAAGCCGCGCGGGCGGGAGGAAGTGCGAGGCGGGAGGCGGGAGCGCGGGGGGGGGGGGGGGGGGGAGGGGCGCTGCGCCATGTTTCCGTGTCACCCGCCGAGTCGCCGGCGCTGGGCTCGGCCGCCAGCTCCCGCCTGCCTCCGTAACAGCAGAAAGCGTGCGATTAGCAGCCAGACAGGCGGGGACTCCGGGCCCGCGGGGCCGCCGCACACGCCGCCCGCGGCCCGGGCCCGCGCCCCCCCGCCCGCCGGGTAATCATCCTCCTCGCTGCAGCGCTGTGTGCACTCTCATTAGAGCAGGGAGGCTTTTCTCTGCGCACTCGCTCGGCTCCCGCTGGCAAAACAACGCCTTCCCCGGCCGGGCCCTGAGCCAGGAGCGCCGGGGAGGGCGGGACGGGGGAGGGGGGTGAGGCAGGGCAAGCAGCGCAGGTCATCTCGGCCGCCCGATCTCCTCAGGGCATGGAGGAGATGGGGAGGGTCCAGCGGCCCTCCTCACGCGGAGTGGCCAAGTCCGAACCCCATACCAGATCCTTCGTGGGGAGGGGGGTCGTTGTTGGTACCACCGTGACCTACTGCGGTCCCCTGCCGGCGGCTAGAGTAGGGGCCGAGGGGAGATGAGTGTGTCTGGTTTGGAGAGCGGGGGCGAACACCGGGAAGGCTCCCAAAACAGGTTCTGCCCCATCTGTCTTGCGAACGACCTCTTAAGGCCAGAAGACGGATCCCAGGGGTGGCGAGACCCGAGTCCTCAGGCTTCGGGCTTGATCACACAGAAGGGGTGGGAGATGGGGGCGGCCGAGGCGCGGCTGCGCCTGGCCCTGAGCTTCGGAGCCCCATTTTCTCCTCCGCGATCTCTGCACACAACAGTAGGCAGCCTCTCCCGGCACCACGCGCCCAGCTGCAGGGCCCAGGAGCAGGTGTTCCTGCCCGGCCGGAGTGGCTGCTCCGCGCCCCTCCCGTCCCAGCTGCGGGGCTGGGGGCGCGGGTGGGGCGGCGCTGTTGGCGATAATAGAGGGAGGTCTCCCCGGACCGCGAGAAGGGTCCTCTGGGCTTAAATGGGGATGCCCCAGGGCGAAGGCGGCCGCCTGGGGCCGGGAGGAATCGAGGGTGACGCGCAGCCAGTCCTCGTCTGGAACAGCCCTGGGGGCCAGCGCAGGCCGCTCGGGGCGGCGCAAGGGCTTCCGGTCCCGGTGACTGCGGCGGCGGCGGGGCGGCTGGGAAGTTCCCGGGGCGGCCGCGAGGAGCACCCTCCCCTGGCTGCTGCCGCCGCGCAGCTTTCGGAACGGCGCCCTGGGAGCTTCTCGGCGTCTGGCAGCGCGGCTCTCGGCTCGCGCGGGGATGGGGGCTGCCGGGTGGTCCCGGCCCAGCCCCCAGCGGGGAGGGGGAGACGGGGGCCGGAGACCCTGCGGGGCTGCGGCGCGCCTCCCTGCCCCCTCTCCTCGCCGCCGCTGATATGGCGGGCACGTGAAGCGCAGCTCGGCGCCTCGGCGCCAGCCAGGGAGCGGCCTGCCCCGCCGGCTCAGCTTACCCGCGGGCCCAGGAACGCGGAACCGAGCCCGGCCGGGCCCCGCAGAGCCCGCGCCCCCGCCCCGCTCCCGGCTCGCTGCGGCCCCGCACCCCCGCCCCGCCCGCGCCCGGCCTTGGGGCCGCGCCAGACGGCTCGCCCGAGGGGAACTCAGGCTGACTAATGGGACGCGTGTGGGCCTTACGTGAGGCCCGGCTGTCAGCGGATGCCCGCTCGCTCGGCGCCTACGCCGCGGCCAGGCTTTTCGGGGAAGGGCGAGAGGAGGGGTTTCCCCGCTCGGCGGTTTCGGCTCCCCGGGGACAATCCGGCCGCAGCTGGCCCCGGGCTTCAGGTCGTGCAGCCTGGCCCAAAGAGGGCCGACTCGGTGTGCGCCAGGCGCCAAGGTGCGAACCCGGGATGGGGGACGAGGAGGTGGGCGCTTTGGAGCTCAAAGCCGGAGGTGGGCGCGGAGACTCATCAGCTCGGCCTGGGGCGCCCGCCTTGATGTTTGTGATCGGGGGTCAGCCGCTGGGCTGGGGGGAATTTACAGGCCACCCTGCGGGCCTGGAGTTCAATACCGAAACCTCCCTCAACAAATACAAAGTCTTCCGGAAACCCCTTCGTGAGATTTTTGTGCGAAAAAAAGGATTTTATAAAACTCCCCGAGAGTCCGGTTCGGCTGAGAGTTCTCCGGTTCTGGGGCGTGTGATGCCTTTCCTGCCCTTTCCTGGAGTCTGTAATAATCAGCAGAGTTTCTTATTATTTCACATTAACAGCCACTTCATGTTGACATAGTTAGATGACCCTCCCAAATATAACTACCTGTTTAGTTTCAACACACGAACGCGATGGTAAAACACAAACACCGATCGGTAACTAAGAGAAGGAAAACCCGGCCGCGAGCTTGGGGTCGGATGCAGGATAAATCCTCATCACGCATCCCTGGTTTTATTCAGCCTAATTACACTAGTAATCCTGCCCCCCACGAGAAAGCCTGAAACCCCGTAGTCGAGGTGCGACTTTTCCTGGGGAGCCCTGCGGATGGAGAGGGGGCTGCTGGTGTAGAGGAGGTGGGTTTTAAATGTCACTTCCAAATGAAAATGCTTTCCTTCAGCCTTTCTCTTTTTTTTTGATGCAGTTTTCGAAAGGAGCATTTTTGCGAGATAAGAAGTGACCGATCAAAATCGCTGAGGGGAGGTTGTAAGCAGCCGCTTTGCCCCAGCTTAGCGTTATCTTATCTTTCACACTTGCATGGCAGGAAAAAAAAAATTGGCTTATCTTTATCCCCACCCCCTTCTCGCCTTAATTGCTAAAAAACACTGGTGTGTTAAACCGGAGGAAGGAGGTCTCTGGATTGTCGGTGGAAAAGGAAGATTCAAAAATGAGGGCGCCTGGGGGAAGCAAGGGTGGCGGGATTTATGCCCCCCCCCCCCCGATCTTTTTAGTACAACGTAGAGGGTCCGCTCCTTGGTGGAAGGCTTGACGGCCAGATTTTTTAAAAATTCTGAGGATGGCCTTGGGTTGTGGGGCTTCCCTAGGCCTCGCTTTTTCCATGCTGCGTTTACCAACCTCTTCTCTTCATCTCTCGAAAGCTGGCGGTGGGTCTCGGGTTGAGGCCTCTCACTCTGCCTTCATTCCCCCTCCTCTATACACATCCCCCTTTTGGGGAGGGGGATGCAAGGCTGGGACGCAAGGCCTGCTGGAAATCATTAAAATATATGCGAGTGTCTGCAAACACACACTTTTAAATCATGGCGTTTCCCCTCCACGCTGGTATATTTAAACTCCAGAGCGAGCTGGATCTCCTCCCCCTCAGTCGTTTGTCTGTGTCACCGACAGGCCGCTAATGGCCGGGCTTCCAGGCGCTGTGCATTATGCATTAGCCTCCTCCCTCCGCCGCACACAGAAGGTTCTGTCAGGCCTCGCAACACAAACCACCCTGCGCCCCCTCACCCTCGGCACTCGCGACCTGGGGCTGCGCGGCTGCTAACGTGCTGCAGACCCAGGGATGTGGCGGGGGGAGGGGGAGTCATGGGGGCGAAGGCAGAGCCGAGTGGGCCAGGAGGGGGAAGGGGAGCGGGTAAAAAGTGCCGCGGATTTTGGAATCCCCTGTCCTGCCCGACCCCCAAGCTTTGCTCCTGGTTGCGACCTTTCTGAGGCGACCACCCGCCGCCACTCACTTCTGCGCCCGACTTTGTGGGGGCTTCAGAGGTATTTAGAGACCATCAGTGCCGCGTTTCCATCTGCTGGGCCGTACTCCCTTCCTGTCCCGAGCAAGGGGCTCGCGCAGCCTTCCAGATCCCTCCAGTCCCTAGGGTGGTGCCCGCGAAGGGGCTCGGGGTGTTGCGTCTCCGCAGGGTTCCCGCGGGAGTGGAAGAGGGACCAGGCTACAAGATGGCTGGGGCGGAAGGCCGGCGGGCTGGGTCCGAGAGCAAGTAGTTGGTGGTTCTCCGCCCCCGCTCCCCGCGGTCCCCACTCAGTGCCCCGGGCAGGGTCAAATATGAGCTGGAGGCGCCTTGCTAAATAAGCAGCCGGGGCGGGACGTGGCGGCCGGGTTTATCTGCAGGAGCATCCGGCCCAGTGCGGCGGCTTCGAGGGCTCTTAAGCTGGGACCAGGTGGAGCGCAGGACGCTGCCTCCCCGAAGCCGCCTGTCTCTGTGCTCCTTTGGCTGACACCCGTCTACCCAGAGGGCCCCTCAGTGTAAACGGCAGTTCACCCACTGGTGTCTGGGTTTGGGGAGCTCGGAACCTGACACTAATCCAGCCCAGACCATAAATTCCCAGAGGCGGTTGCTACTACGTACGACGTAGGGCCTGTCTTTCGGACCCTCCTCCCCCAAACGCCCAGTAACCCTTCAAAGGCAAGGCAGAAAGAGCAGCCATTCTCAACCTGGTGACCCCTAAGTCTAGCAGTCTCTTGCCATGCAAGGCAGCTACCTTTAGATGTTTCCAGATAACTGAAATCCCTGAGACAAGGATGCCCTGTGCTTGGGCCAGTGGGTCTTTTAAGTGCCACTGGGTAAGCCCAGAGTTCTTTGACAAAGTGACTAGGGAAGACTGTTAGTGTGGGTATTAGTGTATTTTTAAAAATAGGTAACATTAATAGGCTAGCTCACCCTATGTAAAAATACATTATCTGTAATCACCCAAGTCCCACCTATTCCAGTAACCAGTGTCCCTGACGTGAAAACAGCCTCTGAAGAGCGCCATTGAGGGCCCACCGAGCTTCACGATTTAGATCCTACACATATGCCACAAACAAACCCCACAAACGATGCTGGGATCCCAGGGTCCCCCAAACACGGGCTAAGGACCTCAGCACAGGATGCATGACCTTTCCCCAAGGTCCGGGCGGTGGCTGAAGGTGTGGAAGAGGCCCTGGCAGGCCTTGCACAGTCAGCCTGGCCTGAATGAGGCGGCCGTGCTCCAGGCCTGCTCCCTAAAGCGCCAACCTGCTTGCCCAGTTGCAGAGCCAGCATAGAATCTGCATCCGGAGAGTGCTCTCGAGAGCCTGAGGTCGAACCTTACATATGTTATTACTGGGACAGGAGGCCAGTGAGGGACAAGAGATGGGTGAGGGTGGGGTGCCCCCCCAGCTCAACTCGAAGCACCTCTCCTTTTTGGTGCCTATTTCTTTATTTCTCCGCTGCCTGTGCGCTGAATTCGCTGGCCCTCTCCACCTCCTCCTCTGCTTTCATTGAAATCCTCCCCTTGCTGAGTGCCGGGTGTAGCAGCCTGACCTCCAGGTCAGCTCCCGAGGGACTCCTGGGAGGACAAGGGAGGGGGGAGCAGGAGAAGGCCCTGGCTGCCGGTACACGCTGCAGGCTATGCAGTGTCCCCAGCTCCCGGAGCCCCTTCCCAAAAGGGGACGCAAGATGGGACTACCCTTCCTGAGCTTTCTGCTTCTCCTCCCTGGATCAATTCCAACTGAGCGACCAATAGGTGTAAACACCCAACCCCCCACCCCCTTAGAGCACCTCGGGGCAAAATCTCACATTTTAATTCTCAGTGAGTCACCAAGGCCCCCCCCCTCCCCCCATGCCTCTCAGGACTCCATTAATAAGATACTTTTAAAATCCCACAGAGTTGGAAAATGTATCCCTTGGAGATAGAAAAGAAACCTTTGAATCCCACCAGCCGGAATGAGGACACCATGGAGGCTAGACTTCTTTAAAAAGGGGGTGTGTGTGAATGCTGCAAATTACGTCAAAGGCGAATTTACTGGCCTGTTTGTCTCCAGCATCAAATTTCTCCCACAGTCAGCCCTCTTCTAGGCCCCTTCGAATTTACAGCACCACCCCCCTCCCCAACTCATTTTAACTCCAGGACTTTTAAAGTTAGACAAACAGGCCCCTTTGTCAGCAGCCCTGGGAGGCCACAGGACTTCGTGAGGCAGCAGGCTCCACGATCTCGCTTGGTTCCTGGATTTTCTAAAAGTTCTGGACGGCTGCATGCAACTCTTAACTCCAGGAAAAGCCTAGGCCTGGGGGGAGAGTTGGGGAGGCATGGGGAGGGGAGAGAAGGTGGCTGGGCATGGGGCCAGGGGCTCTGTGGCGGCCTAACCGAGCCGGAAGAGACTGGCACGGCTCTGCACTCGCCCAGGCCAGCTCTCTGGCAAGGCCCACAGTGGCACAGCGGCCTCCTCGTCTGGAACCACGTTCAGAGAGTTTCCCCACAAATACCCAACTTCAGGCTTCCCGGTTATTTTAGACTTGTTTTGAATAAAAGGAGTCGCTTCAAAAAGAGATGTTGCTACAACACACAACCAGAGGCCTTTTCTCCAGCTGTGTCTGTAACTCGCATGCGTTCAGTCTAATAACTTTTAATGTCTGGCCCTAAAATGTCTTTATAAAAAATAGCTTTACAGCATAATAGTCCAGGTGTCTTTCTGCTTGTTACCGGAGATTAAAAAAATGTGTGGGTTAGCTTTCAGAGACATCCACCTCCAGAAAGACTGGAAAGAAAAAGGCGTGCATTCTATTATGCAGGCGCGGGTTCTGGAAGCGGTGGCGGCCCAGCGCGGCTGGGCACTGCTCGCGCGGGGGCACCCGCCCGCCTGTCTTTTGCATCAGTTGTTCTAAGCAGCTCCGGAGCACGAAGACTTCATTCTGCCCGAAGTTTCGGGTTTCAAACGGTAGAGATGTTTCACTTCTGCTTTGAAAAGGGCTGTTTTTTATAACTATGTATTGAGAACTAAAACAGAATAAATAAAATCGCGCCTATCGCCAGTCCCCGCAGTCAATATTAGCACTAATTTTTAAAAGGGATCTGCTAGCTAGAGCTGATTTTGGCCTTGACCTTGGCTTAGTAATCAACTTGAGATGCTTTTGATTATTTTTGGCGTGGAGACACTCCAGGATATTTTAAAACTTTCCGTGTGGATTTACAAGCCACCTCCATTTCGGATTGATGTTCTCATCGAGCCTGCACCATCTTGTCCTTAGGCAGAAAGAGACTCCCCCACCCCCAGCATAAAAAGACCCTAGCGAGCAGCTGAGTGGAGTCACCTTTTGCCGCGACGTCCGGACCAGCGGTCTGGGTGCGGTTAGGCCGGAACACCCCTCCCCCACTCCCACCCCTTCCCGCCAGCTTCACGAACTGGGGTTTCTCGGCTCGCCCTAGAGGCTCTGCGCTCCGGGGAGGCCGGAACCTCGCCTCTCCGCTTCCCCCTCCTGCTTGCCTGCCCCCGCCCTCCCCCCGCGCCCAGCGCCGCGCCGGGTGCGCTGGAGAAGCTCAATACGTGTCAATTGAATTGAACTGCTGCGGGCGCAGGCTGTACGCCGCCGCCGAGCACCGATCAGCACGACGTTACCGAGTGGAAATTTATGGGGCGAACGATATAAGCCAAAAGTTGCTCCCTGCCAAGGAAAATAAAACGCGGGAGATAATCTCCCGAGGCCCAAGTGAAGGGTCAGGACAGACCCTTCAACCATCTGAGGTGCAGACTGTGAAATCCTGTGAACGGGCAGAGATTCTGGCGGCTCTCCGCTCCCCTGCGGCCCCCACCTCCGCCCTCCTAGTGCCCCACGGGCTGCCTCCTCCACCCCCCGCCTCTCCAAACAATTCCCACACAATTGAAACGTCCAGGGAACTCGGGCGCGGAGTTCGGGCGGAACGGCCACTGATGCCCGGGGTGGTGTTTTCAGGTAGTTCTTAACACCGAAATGGGAAAGGGCTCCTCCGGGGGTAAGGGGCGACCCAGGGTAGGGGTGGGCGCCGACGCGCACTCGCCAGGCTCTGCTTGGTCTCGGAGGGGACGCGCGGCCGGGAGAGCGCAGCGCTGGTGGTGAGAGGAGGCAGTGGCGGCTGCCGCTGGGGTTTGACAGCTTTGGCTGAGCGGAGTGCGAGGCGCTTTATGGTAATTGCGGTCCTCCACTGGCCTTCTGGGTAGCGAGGGGAGTCTCGGTGCGCGGCTGGGAGAGCCGCCCCCGCCGCCCCCCATCACCTCGGCTCGGGATCTGCGAGCCGCCCTCGCCGCCCCCGCCGCCGCCGCCCGAGTCGGTCTGTGGTTCGCCCAGGACGCGCGCCCGGGCCGGCTGTGCGCATCCAACTCGGTCCGAGCGGGGGAGGGGAGGGCTAGGGGCGACGGGGGCGCCACCCAAGTGGTCCCGGGTTCGGACCCAGAGAGGCGAAACGCAGGCTCGGGAAACTCGGGCAAACCTTTCTTGGGGAATCACCCCTCCGAAACCCCACCGCCGAGGCGCCGCAGCGGAGGGTGAGCGGAGGCTGGGGGAGCTCAAACTTGCAAGAGCTGGAGGCGGCGGGCGGGCGGCTGTCGCCCGAGCGCTGCGCCTGCGGGGGGAGGGGAGGCGGCTGCTGGGAGGGAGGGAGGGAGGTAGGGAGGGCGGGCAGAGGGAGGGGGAGGAGGAAGAGGAGGGAACCAGGGAGGGGGGACGCGTTGGGATCGCGGCGTGCGGCTGCAGACGGAGCTCGGGCTCCCAGCGGCAAGGTGAGGCAGAGCTACGCTCCTCGCTGAACGCGGGCCGAGCTCGGCGGCTGCGGGGGAGACGCGCCGGAGCCCAGACCGCGACCGAGAGCGGGAGAGAGGCAGGCGGCGGCGGCGGCGGCGGAGGGGGAGCCCGCGAGCCACCGGGCGGGGAGCCCAAGCCGCGCTGTCGCCGTGCAGGGACGACTTGGCCAACACACTCACACACACACACACTCACACACACCCAGCCCGAGCGGGCGCTCGCGGCTATCCGTCAACATGGCGCTGGGGCTCCTGCCCGAGCGCGGGCGGCAGCAGCGGTGGCGCGGGAGCTGCTGAGCCCGGCCGAGCCCGGCCCAGCCGCGGGAGCCCGGAGGATCGCGCGGGGCTGTCGCCACCTGCCCGGAGGCTTTGAGCCCGCCCCGCCCCGCCCCGCCCCCACCCGGCCCAGAGCCCACCCCTCGGCGGGGCCGACCCCGAGGGCAGCCGGCTGGCAGCAGACGGCGAGGGAGGCCAGCGAGCGCGGCGCTTCGAGCGGGCTGCGGGCAGCCGGGGACGGCAAACTTTGCTGCTCGCCGCGCTTGCCCGGCCCGGCTCCTTCTCCGCTCGCTAACGTCGCCACCCCACTTTCCTCCAACCCCGCACACCTCTCCCCACCCGCCCAGCCGCCCCTCGCTCCTCCTCGCCGCCTTGACTCCGCTCGGGGGGAAAACTTCAAAGCACCGGATCGCAGGCTCCCTGCTTACTCCCCGGCCGGGGATTTCAGGTCAGTGCCCGGAACACCTTTCCCCGGGGAGGCCGCGCGGGCTGGCGGGCGGGCGCGCCGCGGGCTGCAGTCGGCCCCTTCCCTCGGGGCCCCCGCCCGCCGTGGGCTGCTCCTCCGCCTCTCTCGCGTACCCCGCGAAGCATTCGCCTCGCGCTTCCCTTTGGCTGCTTTGCTCGCTTTCGTTTTTATTTCATCGCTATGTTATTAAAAATGCAGCCAACCTAAGCGGCCCCGCATGGGCACCAGAGAGGGAGGGGTGCGGCGGGGGGCCTGCCGCCTCCCGGGGGGCTGGGAGGAGAGCAGGGAGTTCGCGGAGTGGAAGTTTGCAGCCTGTGTGTGTCTGTGTGCGCGGGAGCGCGGTTGCCGCTGAGCGCAGCGAGTCGAGCGCGGGGGGGCGGGGGGAAGCTGGGCTGGAAGCTGGGAAGCTCGGCTCGGCGTTAGCTCGCGAGCAGGAAGGGGAGGGCGGCGGGTTCCCGTCTGCTTTCTTTTTCGGCTCGGGAAAGAACTGTAAAAACCCCCAGCCGCCGCCGCCTCGTCTCGCCTCTCCGGGGGCCGGTCGTTCCTCCTAGTGGAACGACGGCGTGTGCGTGCGCGAGGGTGTGTGGCGGGCGCCCCGGGCCGAGCCGAGCTCGACCTGCTGCCACCGCCGCCGCCGCCGCCGCGCAACTCGGGAGGGGAGTCCCGGGTTTTTTCTTGGCTTGCCCGAAAGCACGAATCACGTGGATTAAAGGAAAAAAAAACTACTAGGAAATCGAGCAGAGCGAGGGGTTCCGACTCGGCCCGTCCGCCAGGTCAGACGCTTTGTTTTGCAAATGTTCTTTTAAAATTGTTATCCGCGACCCCCTTTCACCCCCACCTTCCCCCGACGTCGCGAGATGCGTTTTAAGTTAGGAGCCCCCGAGGTGGGGGTGAAATGTGCGTGTGCGGGGGCGGCGGCGGGAAGGGAGGGCGGGGACTGGGGCGGGGGGGGGGGGGCGAGACCTGGGCCCCCCGCTGGGCAGCGGGGAGTCTGGTGGGAAGCCTTGTTGGGCGTGTGCGAGTCTGCGGCCGGAGGAAGTTGGTCCCACTCGGAGGGCGTGCGGCGCGGAGGTTGAGGGCGAAGAGGAACTTGCGCACCCGGGCGCGATCCTCGGCCGAGGCGGGGAGGGCAAGGCGCCGCCGCGCCGCGGGGCCCGCGCTCCAAGCAGGCGGGCGGCTGCGCTGCAGAGCCTCCGCCAACTCGGGGGCTCGGGGAGGCGGCGGCGACGGCGACGGCGACGTGCGCCTGCTGTTTACCAAGCAAGCCCTGGGGCGCCGTGTGCGGAGTTGGGCGGCTGGAGGCACTCCTGGTCCCGCCGGGCTTCCCGCCGCTCGCACTCTCGAGTGGGCACGTCCCCAGGTCCCTGAGACGGCGGAGTCTGATCGCGTGTAGGCCGAGGCCGGGCGAGGCTTAATTTGCTGTTAATGAATCTTTTCCAGAAAGTCCGTGATCTCCAGCTAGAGGCTGTGAGTGCCCGCGCACGAGGGCGCGCGCCGCCGGCGTCTTTAGGGTGGGGGTTGGGAATGGGAGAGCGAAGGAAGGGGGAGGGTTATGTGTATTTAAAAACAAACCTTAAAAAGAAACCAGCGCGCTTCAAATAGGTATCCGCGCAGCCTCGCTGTGTCTGGACTAGACAGCGCAGGGTTTTTAGCTGTTTTTTTTTTTCTTTTTTTGAGAGAAGACTAGGGGAGGGGTAGTGGTGTTTGGTTCTAGGGGTAGCCTCTTGGAGAAAAATCCTTAAAGTGGGCTGGGAGTAAAAACGGGGAGGAAATGGCCCACCCCAGAAGGTAGTGGGTGGTGAACGCAGACAGACTTGGGTATTTCTAGCCATCTGACACTTCCTGTGGCACTGGAAACGGACACCGCGGGCCGAAATCAATCCTTACGAGGTATTGGATTCGGTTTTGCCGACAGAATTGCGTGTGTGGAAGGCATTTTAATTGTCGGCTTCGGAGACCTTCTGTACGTGGACATTTGGAGAATACGTTTGCTTCTCGACCCTTCCCACTCCACCCCCGACCTGTTCTCTGGTCTGGGCTTTGCAGTGTTGGTGCTCGTGTTTATTTGGGGCATGATTTCACCGCGTGGAGGACGGTGGGGGGGGGCGAGATGGTGGTGATTAATATGCCGTCCAGGTTTAATCCGAGGTTGGCCTTCGGTGTGCGGGCATATGCCGCCACTCGCCGGGATTGCCTGGGGAGCGCGCGGGGTTCGGGCGCCAGGCGCTCGGTGGGCAGGTCGGGGCTGGGGCTCGGACGGCCCCAGCGCTGTCCTTTGAGGCGCTGTCACCAGTAGGTGACTGAGAGTTAATTAGGAAGTGTTCTCCGGATCAATGGGCCGCGCAGCTCATTAGCGATTCTCTTCAGCCCTTTGCCGGGCCGGCCGGGCCTCTGCCTTCCACACAGGCCGGGGCCCCGCGGCCCGGGCTGCAGAGAGCGCCGCTGGGAAGTGGGGAGGGACCGGCAGCGAGGGCGACAGGGAGACGAGTGTAACTTCGCCGGGCGGCGTGTTGCGTGCGGCGCCGCGAGGCCCGCGCAGCCCGCTCTTTCTTCCTGCTCTCGGTCGCCCCGACTGTGTCTTTAACTCGCTCCCGCTCGCGTCGCCGCCTGGCTGCTCCTCCCCGCCTCCCTCGCCTATCTCTTGTTCTCTAAGCACGACGCCTGTGCTCCCCGCCCAGTTTGGGATTAGACAAGATAAAAATAGGACTGCCCAGCGCGCAGAGCTGTGACTGTGCCCCGGCAGCCGGGCTGGCGGGACCGCGGGGGGCCGGGGCCGGGGAGGACCCGCGCTGCGCCCGGGGCGGCCCGCGCCCGGAGGCTCCCCCCACCCCGCAGGCGCGGTCACGCTCCCCGGGTTCTGTCCGCCGGGAGCCGTGCGGGCAGGGGGACCTGGGCAGGGTCTCCGCGCTCTCGCGGGTGTTGTTGGTGTGCCTGTGATAGATCGGTCTAGACAGGCATGCAGGCTCCCTCCCGGCTGAAGGACGGGAAGGGGGGGCGGGCCGCGGAGGCGGCGGCAGACTCCCGTGAGCAGCGAGTGAGCGAGCAAGCCTGCGGGCCCAGCGAGCAGGGTGGAGGGAAGGCTGCGAGGGTTTCTCTTAACCCTTTAAAGGCTATGGAGAGAGTGTAAGAGGAGCGGGGGCAAAGAGCCTTGTAGAAATTTCTGGAGGCAGAGTAGCCCCCGGGGGGAGGGGACGGGAGTCTGGGGCCTTGGGTTTTCCTTTCTCTTCTGTGTATGCACGTTCACATCCTGGTGCACTGGCTTGATTCTTCGACAAACCAGACGCAGCTGCTAGATGATCTCGTTTGACCGCACTTCTCAATGGGGGAGGTGTGGACACACACGCTGGGCACCCTCACTTAAAGAACTGAGTTTGGGAGATGCAGATGTAGACCTCAGTGTCCCCAGAGAGAATTCATGCCAGCAATCCAGTGTGGGAAGGTCTGCTCAGAGCCGTAGTCGGGTGGGGCCTCTGACCAAGCCTGCTGCAGACAGAAGACCCAAGCTTGAAATGCCAGGCCAGTGTGTACAGGTCCGCATTGGAGAGAGCAAAGGGGTCCTTGAGTTGTCAGTATAAGTAAACACACTTTTAACCATGAACTTCTGGGGAGTTAGAATCAGATATATGCAGGGAGACAGCCTCCAAACTGGAGGTGGACAGTGATGTGTACAAGATCGATCATTTGTATACACACACACTGGGCCAATATTGAATTGGTCTAAAAATTTAATACAACTCTGCAGACATTGGTCTGGTTCTTTCTAGAGGTTGAAATCTGTAGGTGGGTTAACCCTATATATAAATAAATCGTTAGTAACACTGGTCTGTCTCATTCCTCCTCTCCTCTCTTTTAGAGTTTGTGGTCTAGGGTATCCTCTAGTTACATTTAAACTGCAAACCCATATTGGTCTGGCCTGGGAACGAGCGACATTACAGGCACAGCAAGAATGTAAGTAGTGAGGGAGGTGTATGCCTGAGACAGGAATGCTCAGATTAAGATGTGCGCCTGGATGACATGCGCCGAGACAAATCAAGACACTTGGGTTCCGATGCCCACATGGAACAAGAGATACATAAGAGATAAAGAACTGGCCAAGAGGAATGTAAACATGGATATGCAAATAGAGAGACCTATAGCAATATTGGAAGAGAAAATCCCAGACTTTATTGAGCTGGAAACTGGGGCAGAATTTCTGTAAGGACGTTTCAGAGACAAAAGCCCCTTTAAAGGTGTGAAGAGGGTCACTTGGAAACACAAAAACCATTCATATGCATACATCCATGCTTAGATACACGGGCTGAATGACAAAAACTCCTCAACGCCTCACGCAGACTTTCCTGTGGAGTGAAACCGACGTGGGCAGGGAAGTGTGGGCCCCACGACCACATTCGCAGGCTCATTCACAGAGAAATAATGTGTCTTTGGCTGGAAGGAAGCTGAGGGCAGAGCAGGCCTAGCTAAGGGTGGATGGCTCTCAATTAGTAAGATTGTTTCTGGTTACAGTTTCTTCCCGTCTGGGGGCGGGGGAAGGGTATGTGTCGATCAGGTAGGAGGATTTCTAAGAGGTTTTGAGTTCTTGACCTTGAGCGGATGGATGGTAGCGGAAGAAGAGCTTTCCACTTTGGGTCAGGAGGAATGGATGTTCCCTTGCTCCAAGTCCTGTTTGCGGAGGCGGCTCAGGGCCTAGTGGACTGACAAAGACAGAACCGAAAGAAGTGCGAAGTTCGGCCTCTGGGAGGAATACAGGGGAGCTATGCTTTCATTTTGCTATGCTTTCCTTTTTTTCCTGGAGGGGACCCTGCAGGGACGGCCTGCAGAGGGTGGATTAGCAGGCGCCTCTGTGACCCCAGACGCGCACGTAAACTGGCCTAGGGTTTGGTTTGCCCGCGGCGTCGATTTGCCGCGGTCCCTCTTTGTCTGAGCCCAGCCGGGAATTTCAGCTTTTATAGGGAAGACCGCACTCGGGTGGAGCCCGCGCCGGGTCGGGCGGGGCAGGGCTGGGCCGCGGGCCGGGCGGGAGGCTCGCAGGCTTCGGGGCCGTCCGAACCCTGGGCCACCAGGATGGGCCTCGGGAGCGCCCGGCAGCCCTGGCCATGCCACCTGGGTGGTTTCCTCGAGGGCGCCGGGCCGGGTCGGGGCCGCGCGGTCCACTCGGGCCGCTGCTCACCGCCGGCCCGCCCCTCCCCCGCCCCGCCGCGGCCGCAAGGAGCTCAGAAGGCCCTTTGTTAGGCCCCAGGGTCACACCCGAGCCCTGGGGGCCGTGCAGGGGCGGGAGAGCCGTGCTCTCGGCGACAGAAGACCTTCTCCTCGCTCGGAGGCCTCTGCCGCCCGCCCGCTCACACGGTTCAGGCCCAGCGGGGCCTCGCCCAGGCCGTGGAGGGGAGGCCGCGGCCGCCCCGGCTACTCCACCGGGCTGTACGGCCGGCGGGGTTCCGTCTGTTTGCGCTGCTGGGGCCCGGGAGACGGCGGCCGGGCTGAGAAGCAGCCAGGGCAGGAGTGAGTGGCCTCTTTAGGCCGCCCCCGTGGCGGCCAAGCCGCCTTCGTCGCGAGCACTTGGCACGGGACGACCACCGACCTCCGGGCCGGCCCGACGGCCTCGCTGGTTGCCCCCAGTGTGTCCGTGGGGAAGAAATAGCTGACTTTGTGTCGGACGAGAACTAATTAACGAGGCTTTTCTACGATATTTCTGTAGAAGGCCCCCTTTCCCAGCGCAGGCTCCTCTCCGCCTGTGTCTAATCGAGGGTCTCGGGAATGGGGGTCCTCACTTGGTTATTTTTTAGAGCCAGGTCTCCACAGCCAACATCGCCCCTCAGCACCCACGGGCTCGGCTCCCCGTGATTAGACTAGCGGGGGAAGTCCGCTAGGAGAAGACCCTGACAGCATAAAATATAATTTGTGATCTAAAAGACAGTTTCCAGTATAATCTCATTATGCACCACAGACTCCCGGTGTTATTTTGTGGAAGGCGGACAATGATCAATTTACATTGACCCGGGGCTGGGCGAGCTTTTAGATGGTAATTGCCATATTGATTTGCATGCAAAAAGGAGACCTGCTAAAATTAAAGACCGGAAGCTAAATTAAACTAAATTTATTGTCTAGGTGCAAACCAGAGGAACTGCTGGGGGAGGGGGGCTGAGTCAGGTCAGGGTGCCAGGGGCAGAGCAGGTGAGAGGCCCAAGAGCTTCAGGAGGTCACAAATTTGGGAGCGATCTTTGCCCTTGTGATTTCATAATGTGAGGAGGGGGCTTGTTTAGGGTCTGGGGAGCTAGCGGAAAAAAGTTATAAACAGGCACTATTGCATTGAAGGCACTGGGGTCTTTTAATGCTAATAGTAATTGCGAGGGGGAGGAGAGGTTTATAGGGTTATAGGGGTCTTCCTGCACCATTTCCGGCACCCACCCCCATTTCTATTGTTCTTCTCGAGCGCTCGCAGTCGTGCCTGGGACACCCAAAACTCTCGTAGCTGAAGAATTTTTTTCTAAAAAATCAGCCCTTAACCGCCCCCCCCCCCCTTTTTTTTTTTTCCTTCCCGAGAGTGCGCGAGTGTGCGGCGCACCGCACGCGCACCGCGGGCAAGCCGGCCTGTTGGAGGCTGCGGGAGTTCCTCCCCGGACGCAGGAGTCTCAGGCTTGGCCGGACGCCGATCGCTTCGGGAAGCCGCCCGCTCCAGGTGGCCCAAGGCGGGGTGGGGTGTCTGCCGGGGTCGCTTCCTGGGAGGTTGGAAGGCACTGCAGCGAGCTGGGAGGGTGGTGGTGGCGGGGACTGGAAACCCTGCCCTGATCGCCAAGGCCGGAAAGTTTAAAAAAAGAGAGAGAGAGCCACTGGCCAGAAGCCAGGGGCGGCCGGGCTGCTGGGGCGTGTTCGGCTGGCTAGCGAGGTGAGGACCCGGCGCCGCCATCGCCTCCATCCCTCCCGCTGCCGAGGCCCTTGCCTGTCCAGTCGCTTCTGGGGCCATTTCTCACATCCGGAGCCTCGGCCTCTGGAGGAGCAACCGGTCCGGGGCCGGGAAGCCCGCAAGGGCGGCCGAGTGCTCGGTTCGCCTGCCCGGCCGGGTCCCCACCGAGCGAGCTGGAAACGGCCCTCGGCTGTGGAGCCCGTGGCGTCGGGTGTGAGAGTTCCCGGAGCATCTGAAAGCCTGGGGCAGACCTGGAAATTGGGTATGGTCTGGGGAGGGCAGGTTGGCCGCCGACCTGAGCTTCTGGAACGAGAGGTTGGGGAAAGGAAAGTTACTCCAGCCCCCCAGCTTGTCTTCGGAGGTTGGCTTTTTGTGGCCCCCCCCCCCCCGGGGGGGGCCGTCCAGTAGGGCCTGACATCTTGCAAGACGCTTGCCTCTTAATTCCCTCCCCACCCCACTTTGGTTTCTGGGATTTTTCTGTTAAAACCCTGGGAATGGTAAGTGTAGGCACTGTTTCCAAAGGGCTTTTGCTCTATCTAGATAATTTGATTTATTGCTTTATGTGGCAAAACTAGGGTGGCAAGCCTCGTTCCAGGACCAGGAGTCAGCGCTTTCTGCGGAGGCCTGAGAGTCTTGACCCACCTACCCTGCCTATTCTGGGCTCCTGGAGGAGGCGAGACGGGAGCATGTTGAGAGCCCTGGCCTCAGACCAGGGTAATCCCAGTGTAGGGAGATGTGTAAGGTGTCAGGGAAATTGTGAAAGATTTCAAATGAACCAAGAGATTACTGAGTGTAGGAGAAACTGGGTTCTGGGCTCCTTGTGGACTGAGTTACATAGGTGTTAAACGGTATCCTTTTCCACTGTGCTTGAGTACGAGGGCTCAGGAAGCATTCGCAACTTCTTGGGGATTTCGAATGGCACAATTAGACCAATTATTGGCTCCTCTCCGCAACTCCAGGACTGAGTTTGACCGTGGCCCATTTTTACTAGCTGTGTGACCTTGGGGGCAAGTTATTTATGGCCTCTGAGCCTCAGTAAGTTTCTTCATTTGTAAGACTGGGAATAATTATCCACCTTTAGGATCAAAGAATACTTGGCACATAGTAGGCCCTGAGGATTAGTAACTGCTTTGAATGACTGATCATGTTCCTGTAAGTTGCTCCTCCATTCCCTGCTGCCCCTAAGACCCTCTGAGAACCCTTGAAACCTGCTTAGGCCAGTGTCCAGGGACCTGCGATGGAGGGTAAGTTCTCCTCCCAGGGTATTCCCAGGAATACGCCTCCGGACCTCCGTGGGTTCCTTTCTCTTTGTTGCAGTTCTTTGCATTCTGCCTTTTAAAGGATTCCATATGAAAGGACTTGGATTTTTTTCCCTTAAGTGGGATCATTATATGGTTAGGAATTGATTCCAGAACCGGTATCTAGGTGCTCTTTGGCAAGTCTTCCCGTCATTCTTTGGGGGCGGGGGGGGGGGGGGGGGGGGGGGGAACGGGGGGGGGGGGGGGGGAAAACAGTGGGGGGGGGGGGCGGGGGGGGGCCCGCCGCGGGGGCCAGGGGCGCGGGGGTTTTGTTGG
>NC_060276.1:90430424-90475288 GCF_021613505.1 Equus quagga
GTTGGTGGGGGGGGGGGGGGGGGGGGGGGGGGGGGGCGGGGCGGGAACAGCAGTGGCTGGAGGGGAGAAACCTGGTTGGAAGAGGAGAGGGGTGGCCTGCTGCAGAGGCCAGAGGTGCTGTGGTTTGTTTGATAGGGATTAAGTCCGGATGTTATGAGGTCTCAGTGTGGTTTTCAATAAAGTCGGCCAGGGATTGCTTCTTTTATATCGATATGTATTTAAAAAAATTACTAGCATGAGAAGAAAACCAGACCTGTATGGATCCAGGCCGGTAGTAAGCTACTGTGATCAGGTTTCCTCCTCGCTCCCAGAGGGGAAGTCAGCGTTTGATTGAAGCTACACTTGGTTCTTGACTCTCAGGGGATGCCTGCTCTGAAACAGAAGCCCTCCCTTTCTCTCCTCCTCTCCCCCTCCTCCTCCCTCTTTTTCCCTTCTTCCCCTAAAAGCCTTTGTGCTGAAAGAGCTTCAGTAGGCACGAATCCCTGTCCCTCTCTAAAGAATGCCTTCCAGCCTTTGCTGACATTGTTTTGTGAACAGTGGGTTTTACCAGGCCAGCGGTTTTCCCCCCATCTTAGCTCACTGGTTTAGAGGTAGAGTCTGGCCAGGATGCGCCGGACTGCGATGATTTCCACCGTGTGTGTAGCCAGGGCCTTGCCTGTAATCTGAAGACACCTTAACCTTTGCCCTCGCTGCCCCCAGAGGGGGTGAAGGTGGGGAGAGCCAGGACAGGGGGTTGTTGTTGAGGGTCTGTTTGTTTTCTCCAGCAACAGGGGCTGAGGGCTGAGTGGGGCAAGTCAGAGAGTATGTCTGTTCCAGCTTTGGGTCTGATTTAAAACTTGGTTTAATTGGAGAAACTCTTAGGCATTTAACAGTTCTGTACGAACGCAAACTTGAAATAGCTGTAGGCCTACGTCATTTCGGAAAGAATAAATGAAGTACAGAAATGTCCAAACTATGTAAATCCTGGAGTTGTCTGCTCTCCCATAAACACATGACAAGTGCCAAGGCATTTCCAGTCAAAACACCCGTGGACCCGGCAGCCTCGATCCTTTGTATTTATTATTTTATCAACAGCATTTTACACAGCATTTAACAAGTACAGGCTGCCTGCTTTGCACCCCGGCTCTCAGCAGACTAAGGGGTGGAGAACGATTGGGGGCGGGGAGCAGTGGTCTCCAGAAGAGACTTCTAGCCAGAGAAATCTCTTCAGATGGGTAAGGAAAAGTAGCGTTTCGGGTTTATTTCTACTGGCCCCAAGGAGGAGACAAAAGTAATGCTTTGGAGCAAGAAATCCCCTCTCTTCTCGAGAGGAAAGTTGTGTAGATGTTGTATGTCTGGTCTCTGCGTCCATTCGAGAAGGTGAAACAGGCTCTATTTCATGATACTCTGCCCATTGGTTATTGGTGATTTTCAAAGAATAAGTATTTGTCTGCTATCGTTATTCTCTATCCTGGTGGAAAGTTTATAACGAAAAGTAATGCCTTTCTTAAGTCATAAAATGAGCCTTGTATGATTATTTAATTAAAATCTATTTAAGGACCGATTAGGCGTGTAATTTGCGCTAATAATGACGATTATGGAAATGTTCGACTTAACCAAAAATCATAAAGGAGACATTTTGATCAGTGGGGCGACCAGTAAGTATTCCGGGAGTGGGACATTTCTGAAACACAAGGCGTTGGGCCGCGGGCTGCAGAAAGCGCAGAGCTGCCTGGCCTCCCTGCCCTGACCCCAGGCATGGCCAGGGCAGGCCAGCCCACGCTTTGCTGAGCATAGAAACCGACCCTGGGAGTCTGAACAACCTTTCTTCCCAGCTGAGGAAATGGGGGAGGGGTGCTTGCCCAAGCTACCAGGAGGAGAAAACTCTGGGAGAGCTGATCAACCCCGCAGAAATCTCCGCGAAATGGCTGTGCTCTTTTGCTTTAACAATCCGCAGCGACAAACGCAAGCTGCCTTGGCTAGCCTTGGCTGGAGCCCGGAGGGGTGGGGTAGAGGGGGTCCCTTGTTCCGGAGAAACCTGCCAGCTGCTGGGCTTGGTGCGAAGGCAGCGAAGGCAGACACAATGCTGCTGTTGTTGGTTTGATCTCTAACTGTGGATTGTTAGTCTGGCTTTAACTATGTGGTAAGGGGGGAATGTGAAGGCTGTTTACAGCGAGTGCAAATAATGTGACAGCTGTTGGTGCGCGAGCAGCGCTGCGCCTCCTCGGCACTTACACAAAGCGCGCACTATGCAGCCCCGCGCAGAGCTGCAGAGGTGGCCGCCACTTTCTGGCCAGAGTGTCCTCGGATGAGAGAGAGCGCAGCAGCACCCCCCACCCGCCCAGCCCCCCAACACACACATTCATGGCTCCCAGGATTGGCATGGAGGTGCAGCATGGTTTGTGTGTTGTGGTTTAAGAAACTTGTTAGGCAGAGGTGGTGAGAGAAGGCCCACGGGGTCATGAGTGTCACTGTCTGGGGGGACGTTGGCCGGGATCTGTGGGCCTGGGTCCTCAGCTGCTTAGGACAGGGGTTTTAAGATTTGGGAAAATAACTTTCAGCCCTAAGCAAGCTTGTTGGAAAGAATGTATTATTAGCTGAAGGCTTTCTGGAAATTGCAGAGGCTCTGAAGGCCGTTGTTCCCCCCCTCTGAAATGGTCCTGTTATTCAGACAACTTAGAGAGACAGGCGGGCGCTGTGTTCTCTGCACTCGGCACTGGTTTCCAGATTTGATTGGAAACGCTTGTGTAGGTTCAGGCCCCCCGGGGGGTGCATTTGGGGGAAATGGGCGCAGGGTGGCTTTGGATGACCCACATGGCTGAACTTGCCCTCCCAAGCCTCCCCATTTTCAAGAGCGCGTTTGCCTTTAGCTGCAGGATGCAAAGGTGCAGTCCTGAGGTCTGCCCACAGCGCCACCCGCTCTGTGACTTAATCAACTAGATGCCCACAGCCACAGGCCTTCTCTGAGTTGCTGGTCCTCCGCCAGCCACTGCAGGGAGGCGCCAGGGTGGGAGGGAGAGCAGTTGGTGGCTGCCAGTCCTGGAGATGCAGGGCTGGCCCAAGCAGGCGGGCTCAGGATGACCAAGAAGGTGGGCCTGCCTCGGGGCTGTCCTGGGGCAAGCTGGGTGTAAAAAGCGCTCCCCCCCATCCCGAGGTTGAAGCCTTCGCAGCTCTGGCCCCTGGGTTTGGAGGCTCATTTAGAGCTGACATAATTCTACATCCTGTCCTTCTATGTGACTTTGATCCCTGGGTGTACACCCTACAGGATAGCTGCAAATCAAGTTCATTGTCCTCCCCACACCTGGTCTACCGTCTGAGTTTTAACGTGGACCTCTACATCTAGTTGGGTTCCCTAGTGGGGAGCTGGGAGATGCTTCTGGAGCGATACATGAACTTCGGTGCCAGTTCTATAAATTGGTCTCTTTTTATGACGTGTGCCATTTTCTGTAGGAATGTTGCTTGCAAAACGAGTTTCGCCTTGGAGGAAAGGCGGAAAGATAAACAAGCCTGCAACGCCAAAACACTGGCAGTCTTTCCCTCCTTCCAGCTCTCTTAAAGCAGCCGGGCTGTATTTCCAGGATTAGACTCGGGCTTGTGAGGAGGGACTCTGCTTGGCTTTTTTTTTCCCCCAAGCAAATGCAAATTAGAGAAAAATAATTTTCTTTCAACGATATGCAATGTATTAGTCACTTGTTATCGTGCTCCGAGGCAGGCCTCATTTGCACGTCTGCCAGCTCGCTCACATCTGCTCGGCGCTGTTCGGGGCATTTTAACCTTGGCGGTGTCGTGTCTAGTCCCACGGATCAAGGAGGAGTAATTAAGCTCTGAACAGCTACAAAAATTCATGGGCCCCCATCTATACAGCAGTCGTTCGCAGCTTTGTTTGGGGTGTTCTGAGTTCCAAGACTGAGGAGCAGACGTGGGGTTCCTATTGTTCCTTGTAGAGAAAGTGGGAGCCCCTCTCCTCCTCTGACCCTCATCCCCAGCCTTCCCAGGACTCCCAGGCGGCACACAATCAGCAAGGAACCCGGGTGCAGATCGCAGGACCCTGTGTATTATGCAATTTTTATGCGTAAAAAGTTCCTTTGTGCTTCCTGTGTGTACTAATGATAGCTGTTGTTAATAGCCTTATGGTATAGCTTGTCCCTTTGGGGGGGGGACATTAAGTGCGTTTTATTCCTACAAAGCCCTGGTGGAGACTGCAGTGCATTGACACCCCCTCTAGAGTTGTGGTATGGATCGTTTATTCTGGATTTGCCCCCAGGTTGTGTAGACTCCAAGTGGGAACCCAGCTCTATAGGGACTAGACCAAGGGGGTATGTGAGGTTTGGGAGGGTGGGGGGCAGGGAAGGGGGAGTATGGGTGCTTAATTGCATTCAATCTAGGTTTTCTGTCCTGGGCCACCTCCTGTTGAGGGACACCAGCTTCCAAACGGGCCCCCTCTTGCATACACACGTGGTTGTGTGTGGCAAAACCGTGAAAGAAAGTGAAAGGAACAAAAAGCCGAGGCAGTGGCCTGGACGGGTGGCAGGGGAGAAGGGGAAGTGTCCGACGGTGGGCCATGGCTTTGCCTGGTGGGTGGGGGGGGTGGTGGTAAGTGGCAGGCAGCCCCGGTTTGGCAGCGACTCTCCGGGTCCATCCTTGCTGGTGCGCCCCCCCCCCCCAACTCCTCCCTCTTTACGGTTGGCTGCGCTTGGTTTGCATCTTTCTGGGCAGGGGGCGTCCACGGAGAGCAGCACTCCAATCTGGTCGGAAGGGAGCCCAGGACGATGGCTGCGTGGGGTCTGCAGTGCCCATTCCCGGGGTGGGCTCGGCAGCATGTCCTGAGTTCTCCGTGGCGGGGGCGCAGGAAAGGGAGCGTGCGGGCCGCAGGGCCCAAGGGGTTAACTGGGGTCGGGGGATTGCGGAGGTCGGGCCGCCTCCGGGACGGAGCTGGAGTTCCTGGAAGGCTGGGCGGGGGCGCGTCGCGAGGGTGTGGGTGTGTGCCGTGGCGCGGCCCGCGCGGGGACCTCGGCGGAGGAGCCGCGGGGAGGGGCGGGCGAGCCCGGAGCAGCTCGGGTGTGTGTGGTGGGAGAGAAAATCCCTTTGTTGCCGACCGATCCTGCTCTGGGCTGAGGCGGGGGAGGGGGCGCCCCTCCCCCGCTCTCCCTGCAGCCGCCGCCTCGGCCGCCCGAGGGCCAAGTTCACTCCCCGACCGACCCGAGTGGCTCTGCTCTGACCCAGGCGCCCTGGGAGGAGGCAGGGAAGGTTCTAGTTGCCCGAAGGGTCAGGGCCGCGCGAGTTTCCCGTCCTTCTCTCTCTTTCTCTCTCTCTTTCTCCCCTCCTGCTCCGCAGCTCAGTCTGTTACTAATGCAAAACTTGGGGCGTGGGTGGGGACGCCCCCGGAGGCAATGGCCATGGCTTGGAGTGTGCCAAGAGACAGCGCCTGGGCAGGCTGGACCACTCCTCCCAACCCCCACCCCTCCAGCACCCAGGGAGGGCGGGAGGACCGAGCAGGGACCTCCCTCAGCCATACCCCTGGAAGACTGTGGCCCTGCCTGGGCCTTGGGGGCAGAGGGCAGCCTTGGGGTCCCCCCACTAGCGGCTGCTACACACACCCGGGAAAGAAGCCCAGGAGGACCCGCCCCAACACTGCACATCCGGGAGAGCTTTTTCTTCTCATCTCCCACCCCCACACAGCCCCCCCCATCCTAAAATAGGAACTTCTTCACCCCTCCCTTCCTTGACACCAGTTAGAGAAGTGCCGCTGTGCGTGACTCAGTCTGTGCTTGGAGCAGCCCCAAGAAGGGCTCCCGCGTGGTTAGCTTTGGGCTTCGATGAAATCCCCACAATTCTGCTGAAGGTCACCCCTCCCTGGCCTGGCCCCCTCTGTGTCCCTGCCTCAGCCTTCCCACTGCCACAGAGACTATGCAACAGTTCTGGGGTTTGTTACATCGTATGTTTAACGGAGTCCGATGCTGTTTCATGGGGTTAAACGTGACATGGACCAGCTATTGCCAGGCAAAACTCAAGTCCATAATATGGTTTAATCCTCGGGAAAACGTGGTGCCAAATATTTACAGATGAGGGGACCGAGGTTGAAGAGGTTCTGCCACCTGCCAAGAGACATGCCGTGGCTGAGGGTGAGGCTGTGGTGACCACATTCTTGCATGTTCTCCAGAGTCAGCCAGCCATGCAGTGAGGGAGACCCCTTCCCGGAAGAGGTCCCTAGCCCACTGAGGACCCCAGCATTCTGCACACTGGCCAGGATCCCTGATGCCTGCCTGGCCTGAGCTGGAAGCCCCCGAAAACCTGTCCAGGCCTTCTTGGCCCCTAACTGGATAACTGCCTAGTCGGGGCAAGGGCTGCCAAGTGAGAGAGACACTAGGAGGGGTCAGTCACCATTAGCGCATGGGAGTTGGGATGGTTTGGTGGCGATGCTTTCCATTTTGTCTGTGCCACTTGACAAGCGTGATGTGCAGACTTTAACGGATCGCCGCCTCAAGGGTGGAGGCAGTGGAAAGTGGCCTGGTGCCAGGAGGAGCCGGGGTGGAGAGAAAGGAGAGGTGCCAAGAGTGGTCTGGTGCTGGCTCCCCTCCCTTCACTCATCCCGGCCTGTCATGGCCACTCCTTCTTCCTGTTCGACCTGCTATTTGTTGGCTGCCAGGGTAAAGAGCCTTTAAAAAAACCCAAACGTTCTCTCCTGTTCCTCAGCACATAACGATGTCCTCGTGGCAGGAATAAACGAAATGGTGGTGGGCGCTGCTAAGCGCCCGTGTGCCCCCTCATGTCTTTTCAGTGGGCGCAAGTGTCCCTTCTCTGGGATGCCAGGGTTGGGATGATAGCTCCTAATCTTGGTCCATCTGACCTCTTTCTGCCAATCAGGCCCTTCTCCCCAGTTCCAGGCCGACTCAGATACTAATCATAACTTGGCTCCCAGAGCAGATGAACGCCTGCCTAAGTCTGTCGAGGGAGACCCCCAGTCTCCTGTGCTTTCGGTTCCCACCAGATCCAGATCTGGAGACCACTCAGGTCTGTGCGTCTTGCAAGCCCCTTCTCTCCCGGACCTAGGCACTCCAGTGGGCGGTCACTACAATTCCCACTGTGTTCTTTAGAAAGCAGACACTCTACAGTCCCCCCGTCTGGCCGCTTCTCAGCCGCCTTCCCTCTTCATCCCAAGTCCGGGTCCTTGCCCCTTCTCGCCACTGCTGGAAAAAAGGGTTAAAAGCAGAGCCAAGGTGTAGCTTAGCAGCTCACACGGGAAACAGGTTGGTGCTTGTAAAGTACTTTTCCTGAGTGACTTCACACATCTTGGCACTTCTAGAAGCATAGCCTGCATGTGGAAGAGAAGGTGTGTGGCGGGGGGAGATGTTGAGAAATAAGGGCAGATGAGCCTTTTATCCAGCCAAGTACCTATCTGTTTGTCATCTAAATCACATCAGTGGCCCTCTCTGCCATGTCCCACCGCCAAGGGTCAGAAGTCGGTTTTGAAGCGCTTTCCTTCCCTTTGAGGTAAAAAAAAAAGGCCCTAACTATTTCAACAGTTGCTTCTAGAAGTGGAGTGGGATGAGCATTGCTGTATCTCTGCCTCAGTCTCTGTGTTTCTCACCCCAGCGTACCCCTGAGTTCTGCGTCCCAGGGAGATGGGGGAGGGGAGCTGCCCATCCTTCAGTAATGGCGGAGTGTAAGGACTGTGGCCTCCACTGAGAAAGTTTCTGCCTGCCGGGGATTTGGGCTGCTCCTCCTGTCTGTCAGTCACCCTGGAGAAGGGCTTCCTGCCAGGCAGGGCCATTGCTCATTGGCCCTTTCCCCTCAGCTCCATCTTTAGCCAGGCACCTGAAGAGTTAAAAGTCTTTAGCTTGTTGCAATGAAATTATGGCTGGCAGTGGCGCCGCTGTTTGTTCAACAGACCTCCACTTTTAAACAGTTCACAAAAAGTTCATGGGGCAGCTAAAGATTATAAGAGTGTGTGTGTGTGCATGTGTGTGTAGTCAGCAGGATCCGACAATGTGTCCCCCCCTCCTTGCTGCTTCATGTCCAGCCCTGTCCTTCTGTCCCCCCACCCCCATGACACTGAACCTCACGCTGGGCCCCAACCCTCCGTCTGACCCTATGCATGTGAGAACGCTTCATTCTGACACCTGGTGTCATTTATCTCTACGGCGTTAATATTGAAAACCCCACAGGACGAGCCCTGGAGAGGGGGAGAAGCTTTGAAAGCACCCAGTGGTCCCAGGTGTCGCTAAACTCTGTTCACCCTTCTGCCCCCGTCCAGGCTGCCCTTTCTAAAGCGAAGCCCTTTCAAGGGAAGGGGGCGACTGGTTCTTTTTGAGGGGGAGGGAGCTCTCGGATGATTGAGGCGGGGGTCCTTGTTACAAGGGATCTAAAGGAGGCGTGTAGCACGCGGCTTGGTTGAGGGAAGGCCGGTTTGTAACACTGGGACACCAGCAGATGGAGGTTTCGAAGACACACACTCTCTTCTTCCCTCGTCCCTCTCTTGGGTTTGAGTGAGTGACCCTTTTGCTCCTGATGTAATGTCCGCATTTCATCATGTCACACAGTGATGGGATGGCATGGTGTGGTCCCACTGCTGCTGCTGATGACCAGGATACTTGCCCCAAGGAATGTTGTTCCACCCTCTCCATTAGGCCACCCAGAATGTCTTCCTTTTATTAGAAGGGGCAGCAGGGGTTAGGGAGGGGACACTCCGTTGAAATGTCCCTGTGGTCGGCCCAGCACTAGTGGTGCCCTTCCCCCAACTTGATTTGTATATTTGGAAGATGGAAGAAAAGCCCACAAGCCCCCACAGAACCTTCCTCGGCACTGGACTCTGTCTTTTTGGGGCGCTGTGGCTAGCCCGTTGGAAACGCCCCGGTCTATCTGAAGAGAGACACTTCCTAGAGAAGTAGCTTCTTCAGAAGCCCACTAGGCCTGCCCCAACTCTGCAGATTTCTGCCTCTTCCTCTCCTCCTCCAGTTTCATTGTTGAGCTCCGACCCTGTGCGGTGTGTCTGTACGTGGCTCTTGATTCACAGACGGTGTTCCATGTATAGAGGGCCGATGGGGGATGCTGGTGGACAAAAGACCTGGTTAGGACAAAGAAATGTGAAGGATGGCCTAGCTTTTGGATTCAGTTCTCCCAGGTGCTCCCTCACCCGCACCCTCAGTTACTCCCAGAAAGAGGCTCTGAACCCGGTGTCTCCAACCCAACCGACCCGGCAGTCCGTTCGTTGCGTGTGCTAAAGTGTAAAAGCAAGCATTTGCATATTTTTTTCCTGCTAACAAAGGAAATGTGTCGACTTAGGGAACATTTGGGCTTTCGGAAACTGTGTGGGTGGGGTGTGTGAGGGAGGAGAAAGAAAAGTTCCCCTGATGATCTGCACACCAGTGATTTCACACTCGGGTTTGGGTCCCGTGTAAAGATGCTGTGGCCGGGTCCTGGACAAGGGACACTGCAGTGTGTTTGTGAGCAGGGAATTGCCGAGGGCCATCGGTCCCAGGCATTAAAGGCTCCCCTACTTATTAACCCAGCATTTAACAGCAGGATATGGGCTGAAGCGCAGTCAAAAGAAACGGCTCAACCTCCAAAGAGCAATTAAAATCCTGCACGAGGATAAATCACGCGCCGTGATAATCCTGTTAATAAAATGCAGCTTGTCCTGACCCTTCACTCATGCAGCAAACTAGAATGTGATGTGGGTGGGGGTGGTGGGCAGAGAAGGAGGGGGGGTGCTCTTCCCTCCTCTGCCTCAGCAGCCCTCCCCCTCCCGGGTGGTGGGAAATGGGTGGTTTTGCCCGCTCCCCGAATGCCAGCGGCTCGCAGCCCGGCAGCCTGGGCTGCTAAGACTTCTGCGCTTGCTAATGATTTCTTGTCCCCAGCGTGCAGGCGTCATTGAATTACTCAGCCGCCTCCCTCTGCAGCTCCCAGGCCAAACCACCCAGGCCAAACCACCCGGGTTTGGTGCTTAATCTAATCTAGGGCTCGGGTGGGGTGGCTCATCGGTCCACCAACTCCTTTTAACCCTCCATCTGTAAGTTACACACCCCATGGCCCTGGAAATTCAGCCCTGGGAACCTGTCGTAGTTGGGGCCGCCACACCTGACTGTGGCGCCTTCCCCCACCTCTGATCCTTTCAGCTTCAAGAAGAATCAGTGTGTGGTTCCCTGGGATCCAGCCGTGGATGCTTTCAAGCGTGTTCTCCAAAGGCTGGGAAAGGGGAAGGGAGGATGGCCCTGGACAGGAGGCGGGGGAGGGGGCTGACCTGGGCTCCACCTTCTATGATTGGATGGCGTGGGGCGTGGTGCTTTAATTAACCTTCTGCTCACCCTGGGTGCCTCCTGCCAAGGAAGTTACCTTTCTCCTCTCCTGTACCTTCGGGTCAGGTGTGTCCCTTCGCTCCTGGACATCCTGTAGCTCCTGTAGAGCTTCAAGCAGAAGAGGGCTTCTCTTGTTCTCTGGCTCTTTATTCAACCTCCTGGGAATTTTTTTTTTTTTTTAACAGACTAGACGCTTGAAGAAACGCTGCCATCCAAGAAGACGACATGCTTTCAGCAACCCCCCTGTATGGGAACGTTCACAGCTGGATGAACAGCGAGAGGGTCCGCATGTGTGGGATCAACGAAGACAGGTGAATGCGCCTGTCCGCCCGAGGCCCCGGGCTCCTGAGCAGAGCTCAGGCTGAAGCCCCCTCACCTTCTTACAGCCAGAGGGGGCCCACAAAGGGTGGGGGAGAAAGATCTCCCGCCTGGCTGGCGGCCCTTGATTTACAGTTTTAACAGGCAACCCGGCTCAGCGAAGCATTGCCGCCCTTTAAAAGATTAGCCCCTAAAGCGGCCTTTCAAGTGCACTTTCGTCCTTAATTTATTATTTCATATTTATGAAGGAGAATTAATCCCGGTCTATATGCTGCTTTAACTCTAAATGTCAGGAGTGTGGGCCCAGGTGGATCGGCATTCGATGTGCTTTTAAAACAAATAGTTTGCTCAGTAATAAATGGGGGGGTAGCCACCCTTTACTTCATTCAAGCCTGGGGTTTCTCCGTGTCCTCTGCTGCCCGTTCAGTGAGGCCATTGGCCCCTGGTTTCAGTCACCCAACAGCTCTGTTATGCTTCCTGATCAGTAATTTTGGACTGCAGGGTAGAGGCACTAAGCAATAGACGATTGAAGCTGCTTTTCAAGGTAATGATGAAACTTTCCTCTGCTGCTTGTCAGTGATTTTATCCTGGGGATTTGGAAGTTGGCACCAAGCACTTTCTTTATCGATGCTCTCTGATAACAAGTCCCAGGGCAGCCGCAGCAGCCTGGCACAGATGTACAGCTTCCTCTGGAGCCTAGAGCAGCTGACATTTGTGTGATATTAGTGTGTTTCCTGCATCATTTTGATAGAGGCAGTCAAATATGGCTTCATTATCACCATGGAAACCAGTTTCATAGGACATGGTACCTAACTTTATTTGGGGAAAAGTTTTGAAAGTCTGCCCTCGTGGGTGACACAGAAGTGATTGAAGCTGCCAGCCAAGAGCCTCTAGCCTTGTGGCCTCCACTTGGTCTTTGGCCACTGTACTGTTTAATGTCTGTCCTCAGCTTATAAGGGTGTGGTAGGACAGCAGAGCCCTGAATGGCCTACGTGGCCTCTCCAGAGAAAAGATTGCACCAGAGGAGTGATTGTGCTTGATTTCTCCCTTACCCTGCTTGGGACATATTTGTGATTTCACGTCTCCGTTGTCCTGCCTTTCCTTTGTTTTTGGCAGTCTAGTTGAATCACCATTTGGGGACAACTTTTAATATAGGCCATGGGGGAGGAATTTTTCTTAAAGGCAGTTTGAAATAATGGAGTTACTAGAAACTGGTCTGTTCTGGGGCAATCTATGAAAGATGGGTTAAGTGAGGAATGCTTTCATGAAGTTCGTGTGTCCTCTTAAATAGGAAAATTCCCGTAAATGATGGTGATGCTTCAAAGACCAGACTGGAACTGAGGGAAGAAAATCCCTTGAACCACAACGTGGTAAGAGACTAATGGCTTCTGTTGATGTGCTATCTGAGTATCAGTGATCTGTAATCAATCGTGCATTCATTTGCATACCATTAAAGGGCCTTTTGGGGGCCGGGTGGGGGTGTTTCGGGGCTAGGCTGAGTAGTAGCCTCTGGCAGGACCAGACCCTCACCCCAGCTCTTCCTGTCTAGGCTTTCTGGCCGAGCCCTCCTTTTGACATGCTCGCCATTTATGTCCCTGTCCCCTGGTGACTGGTGGGATATGTGCTGCCTTCTTTCCTTCCATAAGCCACGTGCCACATCAGTGCTCCCAGCTGGTCAAATTTCCAGCCTCCAGTAGACCCTTAGGGTCTACCTTTCCGGTAAACTAGGAAACACAGACCTGTCTTCAGACACCGGGGAGAGGAAGTCAAAGGACGCAGCCACGGTTTGACCCATGGCCTCTTTATTGATTTAGAAATGAGACATCCAAAGCCCTCCATTCCTGTTGTCCCACTCAAGATCGCTTCTTGTTATGTTAAATAAGGCCTTCCGGGAAAGACGGGTGAACACCGCCCTTGCGCGCAGCCTGACAGGCCCAGGGAAGGTTAGTGCGAGCTCTGTACCCCATGAGGGTGGTGCCCAGAGTCGGAGAGTTGGTGTCATCTCTGTTGCAGCAAAGGCTTTTTGCTGAGACAGTGAATTTTCCAGAGTTAAGAGGTAACTGCATTAATGTATGGGCCTCAGGTCTAAAGGGATCCATGTTTTCCTGGCTTTCGGGATGGAGTCGAACAGAGGTGAGAAGGCAGGCAGCAAAGGGTTTTGGATAAGGGAGGAGGGGCCACAGACCCGGGGAATCCTTTCTTTCTTAACCTTTTCTGCTCGGATCTTGAGGCTGATGTCCTGTAGAACTAGTCTGCAGTTTCTCTTGGGGACGGGCTCTGCTGCTTGGAAGGAGCGTGCTAAGTAACACCCGTGTTCTTCTTCTGCGAAGGTGGACGCAACCACAGCCCATCGGATCGATGGCCTGGCAGCGCTGAGCATGGACCGCACTGGCCTCATCCGGGAAGGGCTGCGTGTCCCTGGCAACATCGTCTATTCTAGCTTGTGTGGACTGGGCTCAGAGAAAGGTCGGGAGGCTGCCACAAGCACTCTCGGTGGTCTTGGGTTTTCCTCCGAAAGAAATCCAGAGATGCAGTTCAAGCCGAATACACCTGAGACAGTGGAGGCCTCCGCTGTCTCTGGAAAACCCCCAAATGGCTTCAGTGCTATATACAAAACGCCACCTGGAATACAAAAAAGTGCTGTCCCGACAGCAGAGACACTGGGCTTGGACAGGCCTGCCAGCGACAAGCAGAGCCCTCTCAACATCAATGGTGCTAGTTACCTGCGGCTGCCCTGGGTCAACCCTTACATGGAAGGTGCCACACCAGCCATCTACCCTTTCCTTGACTCGCCAAATAAGTATTCACTGAACATGTACAAGGCCTTGCTACCTCAGCAGTCCTACAGCTTGGCCCAGCCGCTGTACTCTCCGGTCTGCACCAACGGGGAGCGCTTTCTCTACCTGCCACCACCTCACTACGTCAGTCCCCACATCCCGTCATCCCTGGCTTCTCCCATGAGGCTCTCGACGCCTTCGGCCTCCCCAGCCATCCCACCTCTGGTCCACTGCGCAGACAAAAGCCTGCCCTGGAAGATGGGCGTCAGTCCTGGGAACCCCGTCGATTCCCATGCCTATCCCCACATCCAGAACAGTAAACAGCCTAGGGTGCCCTCTGCCAAGGTCACCAGTAGCCTGCCAGGGGACACAGCTCTCCTGTTGCCCCCCTCGCCTCGGCCTTCACCCCGAGTCCACCTTCCCTCCCAGCCCGCTGCAGACACTTACTCCGAATTCCACAAGCACTACGCCAGGATCTCCACGTCTCCTTCGGTCACTCTGTCGAAGCCATACATGACAGTCAGCAGTGAGTTCCCTGCGGCCAGGCTCTCCAATGGCAAGTACCCGAAGGCTCCAGAAGGGGCTGAGAGTGCCCAGCCTGTTCCCGGGCACGCCAGGAAAGCAGCGGGTCAAGACAGAAAGGATGGTGGCTCACCTCCTCTCTTGGAGAAGCAGACGGTTACCAAAGACATCACCGATAAGCCACTAGACTTGTCTTCTAAAGTGGTGGATGTAGATGCTTCCAAAGCTGACCACATGAAAAAGATGGCTCCCACAGTCCTGGTTCACAGCAGAGCTGGAAGTGGCTTAGTGCTCTCCGGAAGTGAGATTCCGAAAGAAACGTTGTCTCCTCCAGGAAATGGCTGTGCGCTCTATAGATCGGAAATCATCAGCACGGCTCCCTCATCCTGGGTGGTGCCCGGGCCAAGTCCTAATGAAGAGAACAATGGCAAAGGCATGCCGCTGAAAAACAAAGCCTTGGACTGGGCCATACCACAGCAGCGGAGTTCTTCGTGTCCCCGCATGGGCGGTACAGACGCCGTGGTCACTAACGTTTCGGGGTCGGTGTCGAGCGCGGGCCGCCCAGCCTCTGCATCGCCAGCCCCAAATGCCAACGCAGATGGCAGCAAGACCAGCAGGAGCTCTGTGGACACCACGCCATCCGTCATTCAGCACGTGGGCCAGCCCCCGACCACGCCTGCCAAGCACAGCGGTGGCACCAGCAGCAAGGGCGCCAAAGCCGGCAACCCCGAACCGAGCTTCAAAGCAAACGAGAACGGCCTTCCGCCGAGTTCAATATTTCTCTCTCCAACTGAGGCGTTCAGGTCCCCACCAATTCCCTACCCCAGGAGTTACCTCCCTTACCCAGCGCCTGAGGGCATCGCTATAAGTCCCCTCTCCTTACATGGCAAGGGACCTGTCTACCCTCACCCAGTTTTGTTGCCCAGTGGCAGTCTCTTTCCTGGGCACCTTGCCCCCAAGCCCGGACTGCCCTACGGGCTGCCCACGGGCCGGCCGGAGTTTGTGACCTACCAAGACGCCCTGGGGTTGGGCATGGTGCACCCCATGTTGATACCTCACACACCCATAGAGATCACTAAAGAGGAGAAACCCGAGAGGAGGTCCCGGTCCCATGAGAGAGGCCGCTATGAGGACCCAACCCTCCGGAACCGGTTTTCTGAGATCTTGGAAGCTGGCAGCACCAAGCTACACCCAGAAGTTCCCGCCGAAAAGAACCTAAAGCCAAGCCCCAGCTGGAATCAAGGGAAAACTGTCGTCAAGAGTGACAAGCTTGTCTATGTAGACCTTCTCCGGGAAGAGCCAGATGCTAAACCCGACACAAACGTGTCCAAACCCGGCTTCGCAGCTGAGAGTGTTGGCCAGAGCACGGAGCCTGCCAAGCCCCCGACTGACCCGGCCCTGCAGCCACACCGCGACTTCATCGCCCTGAGAGAGGAGATGGGGCGCGTCGGTGACTTCCACGAAGCTTATACTTTCAAACAGGCTCCGGGCCAGTCAGTCTTCAGCTTAAGCAAGGAGAACGTTCCAGCGGCAACCACCAAGGAGAACCTGGGGGTGCCAGTCTCGACTCCATTCCTGGAGCCAACTCTGGGAAGTGATGGCCCTGCGGTAACTTTTGGTAAAACCCAAGAGGATCCCAAACCATTTTGTGTGGGCAGTGCCCCACCGAGTGTGGACGTCACCCCCACCTATACCAAAGATGGAGCTGATGAGGCAGAATCAAGTGATGGCAAAGTTCTGAAACCGAAGCCATCTAAGCTGGCAAAGAGAATCGCAAACTCCGCTGGTTACGTGGGTGACCGATTCAAGTGTGTCACTACCGAACTGTATGCAGATTCCAGTCAGCTCAGCCGGGAGCAGCGGGCATTGCAGGTGAGCCCCCCACCCGAATTTCAATCACTTTACCAGTTGTCAGCTTTTTTTAATGTGTAAAGAGGATTGGGGAGTATAGGGCAGGACACCAGGCAGATTTGGTTAAGGAAGCTTATGGTAATTGAAATGTAGGAAATGTGTCCAGTAAGGGGACATGAGTGGCAGTACTGGAGGTTCATGTGTCTGGATACTTGTAAGTTACTCTGTAGATTTTAAGAGAACTCCACTCGAATGCTGAAAACGGAAGTTTTAATTGTTGCGAAGGATGTCTAAAGACTGCATGACTTTTACCTATTAATTGCTTTGATTTCTCTGCCGTTACTGTACGTTAACGAGTATATCTAGAAGTGCTGTTAGGATGCCTTACGTGATACTCGGTGGAGGTGTGTAGCAGCCGCATGTCTGTGGGATTCTTGCAATTTTTTTCACCAAAAAAAAAAAAAAAAAGGAAAAAAAAAAGCTCGCTTAAAGGGATAGAGTATGTATTTAACTTGCTAGTGAATGATAGATGTTGTATAGGAATTTCCTTAAGATATTTTACTTTTAATTAAAAGATAAATAAAGCCAAATTGTTTTGCAATGTTAAGAAAAAAATTGGTTTATGCTTATAAAAATGGATGAAGTTATCTAAATGATCCATTGAGTGCCCATTTTAATTACATAGATGGAAGGATTACAAGAGGACAGTATTTTATGTCTACCCGCTGCTTACTGTGAGGTCAGTTCTTCAAATTTTTATTACTAGAATCTTACATAAACCTTTTGAGTTAAATTTCATTTCCAAATATACAAAGGGAAGTTTGTGGGCCATGGTCGTCTTTATTCATTGTGCATTTTATTTTCTTTTCTGTTGTGTTTTTGTTTTGTTTTCTTTGCGTTGTGTTTTTGTTTCGTTTTATTTACCTTCAAGAGAATGTCTGTCTCTCTGCACTAGTGTATGCATAGACATACACACACGCCACATATATATCTATATACATATGGCTTTACGAATAAAGATTGTGTGACTACTTACATATAGATACCCTTAAATTTTTATCTGTTAAATTTAAAAATATCTCAGTTGTATCATAAATTGTGGTTGGTTTTGGGCAAACTTTTCTTTGAAAATACTTTCCTTTAAGGTAAGGCAAATGAAATAGCTTTTATGGTAAGGCGTTGTTTTTTTTTCCATCTCCGTTTTCTTTCCAGCGTGCAATGATGCGCTTCTCAGAGCTGGAGATGAAAGAGAGAGAAGGGGGCCACCCAACGACCAAAGACTCCGAGGTGTGCAAATTCAGCCCCACTGACTGGGAGAGGTTGAAAGGAAATCAGGACAAAAAGCCAAAGTCGGTCGCCCTGGAGGAGGCCATTGCCGACCAGAACGACAGTGAGAGATGTAAGTGAACCCAGGCGGCTTGCGTGGGACCATGTCGGTGGGAACGGGCCTATCTGCTCCCAGAGCTGAGGGAGGTGAGAGGAAGCGATTCGCTTACAATAGTTCACCGAGTTGGTGCTCTTGTCGTCCATGGAGTGAAGGGCTCATTGTCCTTTTGAACATTGTAGCATCCCGGAATGAGGCGTCTGTGAAAGATTGTTTCCTGGGCCACATTTCCGTTTCCAGAGAAACACTGGCCCTGTAGTTAGTAACAGTGTAACACAGTATCGCCACGGCAGTGGGCAACATAGTTGTGGCAGGTGTATGTTCTATTCTGTAGCAAGTGTGCATGTGTTCTGTTTTGTTTTGTAGCAGTGGAATGCTACTTCCAGCCAGAGGCGGCTCCCCCATCCTCCCTAGGGAGTGTCTCTTTGGGAATGGAGAGTACTGTGTTCTCCCTCCAGAGGAGGGGTTTTGTTAAAATGGGATGCAGGCTGATGAAGGCACCATAAATATGAGCAGAACTCTTTTCTGTGGCAGGTTTGTTTCCCATCATCAGGAGCTGACAACACAATCCACGGATGTGGTACACACAAGGGGGATCTTCCCACCAGACAAAGGGTGTGTTATGTTTTGGAGGCAAAATGTGGAGCGAAACCTAGGGCTTTCCTCCAGTCACACTCTTCAGTCCCCCTAGCTGGTCCCCCGCTGTGATTGACTTTGGGATTTGCCCAGGAGATTTCCTGGGCTGATAAGATGCATGCGCAGCAAGTGGAGGTCTTTCTCCTCATTTCCTAAATGTACATGCTTGAGGCCTGAAGCCTGCTCCAGACCTCAGAAAGCTCGTGAGCGGTGGTGAATTAGGGCATTGGGTGAACGTCAAGGAGAGTGGGCACAGAAATCCTCCTGCAACGGTACAGTCAGGGGTGGGGGTGCGTTTGAGGCCTCTGTGCCGTTGGGCATCACAGGCCCAGCGTTCCCATGCACGCTTAGTTCAACGGTGCCTGATGGAGCCTGGGAGAATTTGTGGTCTGGGAGAGTGTGCTTCTCGAGTCCCCATCCTCCACCCCCAGCTCATCCTTGGGGTCAGACAAAGGCCTATGGCCAGGGTTCTGGGCGAGCCACACCAGCACCAGTTTGTTCCCCATTAGTCCCGTAGAAGGGAGTTTCTGTTGCTAGTCGATGGCGGCCTTCCCCGAGTACCAAGGACTCCGGATGGGCCTGAAGTGAAGGTTTCTTTACTCCTCCCCCTCAGGGGATTGAAAGGTGGCAATAGAGCATCCGGCCTCTCTTGAGTAAAGCAGCCGAGAGCCTTCCCCCTTGCCCACGCTCACTGCGGACATGCGGCCCTTCCCTTCTCAGCTGCCTCATAAGGCCAGCTCTTGGGGAAGTTTCTCCGAGAGACTGGTAGTCGTGGGCAAGGCTGAGTTAATGGGAAGGTGCTTCTCGGAGGAGGGGGGACTGCCTTCGAGGGAGAAGCCCTCTTTGTTCTGGGTGGATGGCCAGGGAAGCTGGAAGAAGGGAGCAGGAAGTTAGCCAGCCTCGAGTCTTCCTGCCCTTTCTCTGGTTTGCCAGTAACAAGCCAGACCCAGGGTGGCCGCTGCCCTTCACGTCTCAATGACCTCACCCCACCTTTCTTCTCAGAGAAATTTGTGGCCTTCCCTGTCTTTCCTGCTGAACCTAGAGATGAGAACTCGGGGTGGCCGCTGGGGAGCAGGGCCCGAGCCCCAGATGATTCAGAAAGGCCTCCCCACCCTGTTCCCTTCCCTGGAGCCCCCAGAACAGGGCCTGGTGAGCCATAAATCTCTACCGAGGGCAGACGGGTTGGGCAAGGTGAAGGGCTCAGTTTTATACATTGGGGCAACGAAGGAGCTGGGTCACCATCCTCAGTCTTCTGGGGACTTGGGGCTTGTGGTTGGTCAAGAGGAGTAACCTAGAGATCCATTGTCCTTGCTGCCACCTCCTCATCCAGGCGACAGCAGGTGCTGGATACATTCAGCTGCAAATTAATGGCCTTCTTGTCCTTTTGGCCCTCGTGTCTGGAGCCCATGTGGGCTCAGGCCCTGCTCTGCATTGGTTCCCTTCTCCAGTTTTCTTCTCACGGGTGTCACTGTGGCCAAGGGCCAAGCTGGGAGCACGTGGGAGCTGAGGTGGGGATTTGGGGCGGGCAGGGGTCTTAGAGGGTACAGGACGCCTTCCCTCTTCTGAGGCAGCCCTGTACCCCTGGAGGCACCAGGAGCTTCTAAGATGCTGGGTGCTTCTTGCACGGCCCAGGTGTGGGTCTGTCTTGTTGGGAGGGGCTTGCTTAAGAAAAGTGAACTAACATGGAAACACGAGGGTCAGGATTGTCATTTATTCTTTATGATAGTAGGGGTGCTTGAGGGGGCTCCTAACTCATTTGGAATTTCCAACTTGGGCATTCCGTCATAGCAACCATCAGTGGCATTTCAAAGATGGGGAGGGACAAGGAGGCATTGATCCCTTCCTTCTTGAACTAGGGTGGCTGGGGCCGACCCAGGACCTGCTCAGTGGCAGTGCCTGGGCAGGAACTGGAGAAAGCTCAGTCAAAGGGCTTCACAAAGCTTCTTCGTTGTGGCAGAGCACCTGGGTGCTTTGAAACTACTTTGAGTCTGGAATAGAGATTCCCGCTGTCTCTTCTGTGGAGGGTGTAAGTTTTAACAAGGTTAGCCTTTGCTGGGGGTGCTATGGTTATCTGCAGAGGAGGGAATTTCAATCGTGGGGAACCCTCCAGCCTCTCTGTCCTCTCCCAGCTTGTTTAGAGCTCCCTGGGCATGGCTCAACAGTTGTGAGGGTGCTTTGTTGCCACAGTGACTTGTTGCCATGGCACTGCTTCTGTGATAGAGTGCTATGGCACAACCATGATGAATTATGGGATGTATGTGCTGTGAGTCATAAGGCCATAGAGTAGATGCTGAACCAGGAACCACTCAGCCATGTTCACGTCTGCTTAGCGCAAGTGACCGGGACACGTGGCTTCCTGTTTATGGAAGGATTGAAAGTAGTAGCAGTGGTGGAGTCTGATGGTTAAGACCCCCGTGTATCTATTTCTCTCTCCATCTCCTTTGACCCGAAGGCTAATTCTGTGAGTTGTGGTTGGAATAGCCTCCTTGAGAAGCTCCAAGCCAGGTGTGTAGGAATGTCACATGGAGTCTCTGCCTCATAGCTGGTAGCCATGTGTATCTTGGGCAGGTAGGGTAGGTGTTCTTCAGGATTGCTACAGGCCTGAGTAAGGTCACCCTAGCATAAGGTCTTGGGGACCTTCATTGAGGGGAGTTGTCGTCTTTACTCTGAGAGGCTCAAGGTTAGGGGACAGGATGGATGGACCCAGTTGGGGAAAAGATCCTCATGCATAATGGGGAGCACGGTATCTAAACTGTGTGTTGGGTGGGTGATTTCAGTGAACCCCAACTTTAGCAATGAAGGATTGCTGGTAATAGTTCAGGATGAGGAAGCACAGACGTCACACCAAGGGGTCCCTGGGGGCAAGGCAGGAGGGGATCATCCAGAAGGTAGGCACAGGAGCGCCACGCCCAGCTGAGTGGGAGGACCGGCGCACGTGCCACGCACTCCCTGTCCTGGTGGGTGAAGGGGCGCCCTCCGCACCCAGGCAGCTGTTCCTGGATGGGAGGCCTGGAGGAGACAGCGAGGAAGGGCTCATCTTGTGAGGATGCTCTTGTTCAGCGAGAAGCAGGGAGACGAGGTCCCTGGTCCGTCACTGCCTGCTGGCACCTGTGAAATAGGTCATCACAAGTCTTCCAGGGGGGGTGCTATGGGCAGGAGATGCCGGCTGTCGTGGCAAAAGGCTGGGTAGATGAGAGATCAACTAATTTCACTGTTAGGAAGGATGCTTGCCGTGAGGGCGTAAAACTTCAGTGGAAAACCTTCTCCCCGAGCAAGACGCTTCTTTAGACAGATTGAGCCTGTGATGGACATAGGTGACTGTGAGACCTAGAGTTGACCTGGAACCTGTGGAAGTGAAATCTGAAACACTCGGGCTTGACAGATTCTTAATCTGACTGGGGGACATCTCAAGTGTGGGCAGAGGTGGCAGGGCGGAGCAGCTCATTGTGGGCGGGGCCCACGCTGGCTAAGCTGCTGCCTTAGTGTGACCCTGGAAGACCTTTGTTGACATTACCCAGTGATATCAACCTACCTGGTTTGAACCATCTTTCCTACCTAAAGCAGGAAGGAGGGGAATATACAAAAATTAACTTGAAAATAGCACGTGGTGGTTCTTAAGATAGCTCTTACAGTTTTACACTGATCCCTAGCCCCTCCCATGGGGCTTTCGGGGAAGACTGATTGGACCAGAGAAGTCAAAGGGTAGAAGGGCTCACATCTTAAAATTTCAGACGTAGTGGGGTTGAAATTCAAGCTGGGCTGGGAGTCTTGGCATCCTTTTGTTAAAGTCATTTCTCTGGCCTTTGCCGGGCTAGGTGTGTGCTTATGAAGCCCACCCCCGGGAGGCAGCTTGCAATCATATTCCCACTTTACAACTGAAGGGGGCCAGGTTGTAAAGTGACGCTGTTACTGCCAGTGCGGTTAAGGGGGTCACGGAGCAGCCCGAGTGAGAGTCGCAGCCACCTCCTTCGCTTGCCCAGCCGAACCGAGTCTGGTGGTTGTCTTGACTACCTCGCCCGTAAAGCACAGGCCAGAGGTTTGGGCGGGCTGCGGGGTTTCTCCTGCCACCGATCCTGCCACCAAGCTTTGTGTTAGGACACTGCCGTGACAGAAGATCCATGTAGTTGGGGCAATGCCACCATTTCTGTGCATGAGTAGACATGGCCCCCTCTGGCCTGCCTTGGGATGTCCCTGGAGAGGAGGTGAATGGGCTCCTTCCACCATTGAGAGCACAGGCTGGCCAAGGCCAGGGTGAAGCTCGCCCTGCCTGACGGTCGCTAGATGCTTGGAATGACCTAGAGGAGGCTGAGCAGGGGAGCAGCAGGGCTGGTGAGAAGTGGGGGTGATATCTGAAGTGGACTGGGGAAAGGAGGAGGATTGGGATCAGCATACGAGGAGAGTGTTTGATTGCATCTGGAAATGGACTTGGGCCGCTTAGCTCACTGTTACCGAAATACCAAACTCCTACCCCTGGTGATGTGTGGGGTCTTGGGGGAACACCTTGACAGCAGTGATGGATGTTGGTGTATTAGAAACAGTCTGACCAGCAAAGCAGTCGGTGAGCTGTTTCCTGGGCTGAAGCAGGAGTCAGGACAGATGTTGGGCTGAGATGATGTAAGGCAAGGCGGCACAGGCGGTGCTGGAGGGAGCGGTTTAGCGAGCCCTGGCCTGGTGTGGACAAGGCACCTCTGGCGGAGGGGCGGAGTCTTGTCTTTGTGGTGTCCTTACATGCTTGCATGTGAAGGAAGGCATGAAGGAGTGCCAGGTGGAGTGACTAGCATCCCCATGGGGATGCATGGTGTCAGCGAGGGTGTGAGAAAGAGGACAGAGGGACATGCATGAGTTCTTTGAACTTGCGCCTGACCCTGTGCGCGTGCCAGGAAACCTGTCCTTTGGCTTTGCGAGGCTCCCCATCCCAGTGCCCTTGGTTTCCCAGCTTCCCTGCTTCCCAATACTCGCCTGTCCCTCTTTCTTCATCATCTCCCCTGTTGATAAGTGAACATTGGCGTTAGCCCGTGTGTAGGTGACATTTGGGAGATATTTGGTCTTTTGATTCTGTCAGCCTTCCTTTTATTTCAAGATCATGACCTCTGCAGATGTTTTCAGAGAGATCTTTAGGGTTGGATCTTGCTGTGGGGGATCACCCGTCCTCTGGCAAAGGGCCCTGGAGGGGACCTGAGCGCCATCGAAGTTGATCAACTGTGGCAAGCGGGGAGTTCTTTCATGATGTACTTAAAAAAAAAAAAAATTTAGTGTTGATGCCTCAGCTCCTTGACTTTCCCCTGTCCCAACTATGAAAAGGTGGAAAGCGAGAGTCGTGGGTGTACCGGACACCTCACTCTCCGCTTCGCTTGCTGATGGTCTTTCGGTTGCCCTTCCTTTGGGGCGTTCTGTTCCTGAGGGTTTTGTGCTTCCGATGTGTGAAGCCCCCAGTCTCCAAAGAAGGGTCTGTTCATAGCAGCTTACCTTGGACATGGAGGTCCCGCCTGCTGCTCCCCAAATCCTGCCTTCTCCTGGGGACCTTTGGGCCTTCATCTGTGTGTTATTGTCTCCCCTCCCCCAGGCGAGGATAGTGCTGGAAACAAACAGGATCCCTTCGAAGCCCCGGAGGACAAAGATCTTGCTGTGGAGAACTACTTTGTGGACAGACAGCCCGCCAGTGAGCCGCCCGCTGACCAGGCGGCCACGGATATGCCACACGACCCCACCCTCCAGCTGGAGAAAAAGCGTAAAATCTCAGATGACAGCAAGCACGCTGACACCACTGTGGAAGAGCTGCCAGAGGACCCTCTGCTGAAAATCAAGCGAAAACGGGTCTCCAAAGGTGAGCTCGGTCGGCTTCGGCCAAAGGTGGACAGACAGGAGGCGGGCTGCCCACCCTAGCCGCAGGGCGCCCAGGGGACATCCCAGGGCGGAGCACTGGAGGTTACCATTCCCACCCTGGAGCCCTGGGGAAAGCCGCTCACACCTCCCCTCCCCCAAGCCAGATGCAGGAGCTCCAGCCCAAAGATGGCCAAAGACAAATAGGCCCCCTCCCCAAGGCTTGGTACCAGCAGAGACAGTGACCACACCCCTCCCCTCCCCCACCCCCATTAGTGATGCATAAGACAGTTTGTTCCCCCCTCCCCCAGGGGGCTTTTTCATTAATTTGTAGTTATTTCTCCATTAGATGACTGGCCTGAGAGGGAAATGACAAACAATTCCTCTAACCACTTAGAAGACCCACATTATAGTGAGCTGACCCACCTGAAGGTGTGCATTGAATTAACAGGGCTTCATCCCAAAAAGCAACGGCACTTGCTGCACCTTAGAGAACGGTGGGAGCAGCAGGTATCAGAGAGCAAACCTGGCCGGCAGGGCAGGAAGGAAGTGACCCAGGCAATTCAGCCTAGGGCTGTTACCCAGGGCACTAACATCTCCGAAGAGAAAGCCAGCAGGAAAGGAACGGACGCTAGAGGCAACAGAAGCTGGTTGGAAGAGTCTCTCAAATCCACTGACAATGAACAAGGTATGTGGAGGCCGCCCGTCCCTGCCCCACTCCCGGAGGGGGTCCCCCACCCTCTGTGGGAACGGGCCCTTGAGGGGATCTGAGCGCCGAAGTTGACTGCCTAGGATGTGGTGGGGGCAGCTGTTGCCTGATGTCCGTCCAGCCTCCACACTCTATTCAGGAATGGACATTGAGGAGGGCCCCTGAGAGGAGGAGGCTTAGCTTCGCCCATGGCTGGGCAGGAAGGGAAGTCGGGGTGACCCCAGGGGCTTGCCAGAACCCTCATTCCAGCTTCAGGCTGTGTCCAGTCTTAGGTCCTGAGCACCCAGACCTCCAGTGGCTGGGGGTGAGAGAGCAGGAAGGGCTGGCTTCTGCCCCCTTGTCCCGGCCCTTTGAAGAAACTTGCCATTTGGCGTATTGTGGGTTAACCTATTTGCCGTTTGAATGTGGGATAATTAAAATATTAATGCTTTGAAAACATAATTGGTATATCTTTAAAAACTGAAGCCGCTCCAGTGATCAGTGCTAACAATGGGCTTTTCTTTCTGCACCGGCTACAACTGTGTAACGCCTGCTTCTTCTCCCCCTCCCTCCCGCCCGCCCGCCCCCCGCCACCCCCTCCGGATTTAGGCTTGCCTGTGTTCTCCGGCTCTCCGCCCATGAAGAGCCTTTTATCCACCAATGCAAGCGGCAAAAAGCAGACTCAGCCAAGCTGCACGCCAGCCTCAAGGCCGTCTGCCAAACGGCAAAAAATTGAAGAAAGCCAGAAGACAGATGTGCTGTGCACAGACGAAGAGGAGGATTGCCAGGCTGCCTGTCTGCTGCAGAAATACACCGGCAACAGCGAGAAACCATCCGGGAAGAGACTGTGCAAAACCAAGCATTTGATCCCTCAGGAGCCCAGGCGGGGCTTGTCGTTGACAGGGGACTACTACGCGGAGAATGCTGATGGCAAGGTACCGCTTGCTCCTCGCTTCCCCCGGGCCTGTGTGAGCACATCCCGCCTGCCTGCTGCTCTGCTTCTGGGGACAAAGCTTTCCTTCTCCCGAGCTCCCCCCGCAAACGGCACTCCCTGTCCTAGGGGCGTGTCTCCTGGGTGGTGGTGGTGGTTTCAAACTACTAAGAATGAAGCCCCTTCCCCTCGCCCCCCTGGGCACCCCCCTCTCCCCCAAACAGAAGGAAAGGAAAAAGTGCCTTCCTGCGCTCTGGCTCATAACTCGGGGAGGAGGGCAAGAGGCGGGCGTTGGAAGACCGCCTTAAATGTGTGCGCTGCCTGGTTTTGTCACAGGGGACTGTCCGGAGATTCAGGAAGCGACCTGAGCCCGGTTCCCACTACGAACTGTCACCAGCCAAGCAGGACCAGAAGACCTTCGACCGGTTGCAACAATTGCTACCAGCTTCCCAGTCCTCGCAGCTGCCACGCTCAGGCTCCCCTCCAGAGACCTCCCAGTCGCGCCCGATGCCACCCGAAGCACGGAGACTGATTGTTAATAAGAACGCCGGTGAGACCCTCCTGCAGCGGGCTGCCAGGCTGGGCTACGAGGTGAGTGTCCCTGTGGGTGCCCTGGATTCAGAAACCACTGGTTGTTGCTCCTTGAGGATGGGGGGAGCACACTGGCTGGGGCAGGGGCAGGGGAGGGCTAGGGACTCAGAGCCCAGCCCCCTCCATATCAGGGGGCGGGGCTGGGTGCTCCAGCAGGATGTTTGTGTTCATCTCCACTCGCGCTCCCGTCTCTTTGGTGGCTTGTTCAATCGCGGTGTGGAAAGAAAGGCCTCTCTGATGTTCACTTCGTGTCCGGGCAGGTAGGCTGCTTCGGCATCCTCCAGTCTCGCTCACTTATCTCTGATATAAAATCTGACATAACCCAGGCCTTGGCGACTGGGGGAATTTTAATGAGCCCTTTTGGATTCTGATTAGCAAGGGGGAGAGAGGTTATTAGCTTTATTTCGGGTTGCTTGTGCAGAGCGGACGCCCCGTGGGGCAGCGGGTGGGAAATGTCTGTGCAGGGCAGGGTCGGGGAGAGGACAAACTTGAGCAGTCTCTTTCACAGAGGGCAAGGGAGCCTGAGGGCTAATGAGGGCCGGAGACTCGGGCTTTGCCCCAAACTCACTGCCCACCTCCTGTGTCCCCACCCAGCATGACCAATGACAGTGATAGCTTATATTGCTATAGCAATATCAGTGGAAAGATAGCTTATATCTTTCTAACCCGGATGATCCTTAGTAACTCATTTCACCCCTGCGACATCCTCGTGTGGTAGTAACTAGCGTTATCCTGCTTCCAGATGAGGAAACTGAGCCTTAGAGGAGGTCAGCGATACTTGTAGAGGTAGCCGTAGAGGTAGCCGTCTGGCAGTCTGGCTCCAAAGGCCAGCCCCCACACTCCCCCCACCCCCGCCCAAGCCTGGCTCACATTGGAATTGCCCTTTTTACAATCCGAACCCTCTGTGAGATGGATTGCTCTCTCTGCCCGGCGCGGCTCCCCCCACACTTGTCAGTTGAAATTGTGATGTAATAGCCCACAGGGCAGAGGCATTTTTTTATGCTGGCATCAGCCCTCTGGGAGTTGAATGGTGAAGATAAAATGCGGCTCAGCAGGCTGAGTGTGGAGGTGTGGAGCGCCGGCAGGGCAGGAGCCGAGAAGGCCCCAGGCTCTGCTGACGGCTCGCAGGATTTGCCCAGCCAGCTCTGTGCCCCTGTCCATTGTGTCGGGAGCCCTTCCTGGTGTGACTGCCTCCACCCTGACCCCACCCCGAGGCCTGACGGTGCAAGTAGGACGTTTGGAAGAACTAGCGCCTTCTTTGTTTGGGGATGTTTTGGGGCGTTGTTCGTATCAACGTGTCTCTTCCCGAGGTCTCTGATTACCTGGAGAGGACTCTCTGAGGGTTCGGTGGTCAGTTCAGTTGCTTGCAGATGAAATCCAGGTGGCAAGCGTCGGTTTCCTGTGAGCTGAGAGCAGCAGCTCTGGAGGACAGGGGAGGTGTTGCACGTGGCGCTGAGCTAGATCCCGCGTGCCGAGTGTTCGCTCCTTACTAGTTGTGGTTGAGAAAATAGATTTGTGCTTCCAGCAAACACTGGAAATGAGAGGAGGGAGGGCAGGAGGGCAGCCCGCTCCACCTGCTTTGGAGGGCTGGGCTCCTGGCCTCACCTTTGATCTTGGCATTTCCACCTGTCTCCCTTTGGGACCAGAGACCCTGAGAGACCCTTGTTGGGCCAGGGGCTGGACCCCATTTTGGTTGTTCTCATAGAGTTGGTGGGTCTGAGGCCTGGACCCAGGAGCGCTCGATCTGTAATTTTTTAGGCTACCAGGCCTTTGATGGTACATGAAGCCTTGGGAATGTTTATGGCAGGACAAGTGGTTTGTTTTCTTCTTCAGATGTAAATGTCAATATGTAAATTGCACCGGTCACCAGTTTTGATGCTGAACATTTTAACCACTAGATGAAAGCTTTCAACTTTCAATCCAACTTTCTAGGATTTCTTTGGACAGAAATGAAAATGTTGGGATGGTGGCCCGGTCAAGAGATAAGGCAATTTAAACCTTTTAAAATTGCAAGACAGTGTGCTTAACCCGGTGCGGGTGTGGTTTTGATGCACAGGTTTGCAAGGCTTTTCCTGAAGTTAGTCTGTACCGTTGCTATTTTCTGCTTAGCTGAAGACACCCTGTGCAATAAAAAGGCTGTCCAAGCTTTATGTCGTGAATCTGCTTCTTGAGGTTTAGCAACACGTTCTGTCTTCAGATCTGCGTTAGACAGACACTTGTGTGGCCAGCGACACTGAAACCTTTCCCTCCCGGTAAAGAGGTTTCTGTTTCTTAGGCTAAAATACCAATGTGCAACCACATGCTTGTGCGTTTAGTGGTGATGGTTAAATTTTCTATGAATCGAATAAATCATGTTTTTAAAAAAGTTAATGAGGCATTTAATTAATTAACAATGTCGGGTTTATGGCCTTTATGGTTACATTTTGCGGTTAATGGCATTCGGCTTATAGCCGCTTAACAGAGAACTGTCCAACAAAAACAGTGTGATTTGGTTTGGGAACGGGTGGGCTGCCCTTCAAACACTCCCATTTCTAGTGTAGAAAATAAACCAAGAAAGGTACTGGGTAGACAGACTTACCTGGCCTCTTAACCATTCTCTCTAACTCTTGGGGACAGTGGTTGCCATCTGTTCAGAGGCCATCGCCCTCCCAGCTAAGAAAGTTGGTTGGCCCACTTGACCCCAACAGAGAGGGCCTGCAGGGTGGCCCGTCACAGCTGGATTGCATCTCTGGCTGGATTGCGTCCCTCTAGCTGGGGGTCTCTTGGGCCTTTTGAATCTTCCTAGCTGCCCAAGTACCAAAAGACCTGAGTTACGGGTCTAGTACTTCATGTTGATTGAACTTGGCGTTTAACTTCTCTGGGCCTCAATTTCCCCAAGTGTCACATGAGAACAGTACCACCGTCCCTTCCTGATATCTCCTAGGGTGCTGTGGGGTAACGGAAGGTATTCATTTGAGGAAATGAGAAGGGCTAAGTAAATAGCAATGTCAACACGGATGAGTTAGGACAGCCCACAGCAGAAAGTCTGACCTGGCTGTCCGGTCACTTCTGCCTTTGCTGCCATCCTCCAGGAAAAGAGAGTTGACTTACCCATCAGTTTTGATGTCCTTTCATTTCTAGGTACCCTCGAATCGGCCCTAGTGGCGATGGAGGTTTCCAGGTGAAGGCCATAATTGTCAGAGCAAATAAACCCTGGGTTGATAGGACATGAGGCAGGCCACCGGGACCCGGGTAAATTGATCTGTGCACAGCAGTCGGTGGCGCTCAGACCTGATCCCAGAGCCACGTGACTGGGCCTCTCCCTGGCTGGGGCACACAACTCATTAGCTTGCAGCCGTCCACTCGAGTCTGGCTAGTGAGGGCCTGCTAAAAGAGCAGCAGCTTCATGCGGTATCCTGGATACCAGGGCTCAGGGCAGGTGGCCTGGGAGCCCAGAGGATTGTGGGCTTTCTGGCAGGTTCGGATCTGAACGAAGAAATGAGTTTGTGGGCATGCCTTCTAAACCTCCTGGTTTTCACAGGGAGCTGCTGCAGTGACCGGAAGCAACTGGGCCCTGATGGCCAGGTTTACCAGCATGCCACATTGGGTTCCCAGGTTGAGCATATGGAACATTCTAGTTAGCTCCCAAGTGAATGGTCACTTGATGTGTCCCCTGAAGGGCATTAAAGGTTTTTTAGAACCCACCTCACATCTATAGGTGGCATGAATGACCCCTGTTTGAGGTTGAACGGATGAGTTATTTAAGAGTTGTCACAGGGGGGCCTGCCCCGACCCCGTCCAGCTCCCCCTTAGCAAGTGTACCATGTGCTGGGCCGCACGTGGGCTCTGCCTGCCCCCGGCTCTCCGAACCTGACAGCGCTCTGCTGGGCATGACTTGTAGGAAAACAGTCTAACGTGTTTTCTGGTGGCAAATGCTGTTCTATGTGTTTGAAAACGTTCTTAATCAAGGTAATAAAACATTGAATAAATTACTGCTCTGCTTACTGGGAGCGGCTCATATTAATATTTTAACACGCCAAAGAAGTAAGATTAATAACAGTGATTCTAATGCAAACTGTTGACACAGAACACCTTCTGAGAAGGGGGAAGGGCGAACTTATTTTATTTAGTTCTGGAAATGTGTAGGTTGCAGTATGTGGTATATCAGATCCCTGTCATTAACTTAAGTAAATATGAAAACATTCTATTGATTCAGCTCTGAGTGGGGTGGAGAGGGAGGCCAGTGGCGTAGTGGTTAAGTTCTTGCAGTCTGCTTCGGCGGCCTGGGGTTCCAGGGTTCGGATCCTGGGTGTAGACCTTACACACCACTCAGCAAGCCATGCTGCGGTGGCATCTCACATGAAATAGAGGAAGATTGGCACAGATGTTAGCTCAGGGCCAATCTTCTTCATCAAAAAAAAAAAAAGGATGGGGTTAATCAAAGCATTGTGTGTCATTTCTGGATGGTGTGTGTGGTGCATAGAGAGAGCCCCTTTTGCTCTACTTCACATACAAACAGCAGCATTTGTGGCCTAGGCTCTGATTTGGGGTCTGAGGACCTGACTAACCTGGGCCTCCCTCTCTAAGTGGAAGAATGTTCTCCTTATGATTTAATTTCTCTTACGAATCGGTCATCCATACTTTTATCTAAATCGTGTTCTTCTCCACTACCATCTATTGACGGGACCCATCGAGGGAGCATGCCCTGTACTTGTCAGTGCCTCATCTCAGGTATTAGCAGCCAGGACACCTCTGTACTGGCTGGCCACGCCAGGCCCTGGCCTGAGGGCTCCTACAGCTGTCTGATTGCGTCCTCTCAGCAGCCCTAGGGAGCCTCTTAGTCTCCCGTTTCACAGAGGAGGAAATGGAGGCTTGGAAAAGTGCAAGGGTAACCTGCCCAGGGCCAGGCCGTGGGGCAGCAGAGCCCTAGACGTCACAGCCTGCCTGCACCGTAGTGGGCTTTGCAACCCAAGGGTCTATGCCTTTGAACGTGGGCACTGCCAAGCTATGGGGAGTCACTCTTACAAAGCCCGTTGTGTGGTGGTCTGATGGCGTCCCCTCCCCTCCCCACAGGAGGTAGTCTTGTACTGCCTGGAGAACAAGATCTGTGACGTGAACCATCGAGATAATGCGGGTTACTGTGCCCTGCATGAGGCCTGTGCTCGAGGGTGGCTCAACATCGTAGGACATCTGCTGGAGTATGGCGCTGATGTTAACTGCAGTGCCCAGGATGGAACCAGGTCAGTGGCCGGTCCTGCTCTCGGCCTGGCCCTACTGGGGCACAGGCGGTGCTTCTCAGGGTATGGAGGGAACCGTTGAGGGAGAGGTGGAGAGTGACACGTAAGCACATTGATGGTGGAGTCTCTAGAATGGGATTGAGCAGACCTTTCTGGCAAATTTAGATAGAGCTTTAAAAGGTTGTAATGCTCCCATGGATAAAAGTCTCTGAAAATATTGAGCCTGCGTGAATAGTCAAGGGTGTGGCCTTAGAAGAGTCTGGAGTCTTCATCAGCATCTATTAAAGCACAGTGTTTAAAATCTATGTGAGTTAAAAGTCCCAGGAGTACAGACAGAGGGCCAAGGGCCTCTGGCTCAGTAGGACCTGCCGTGTCCACCCACATCCCCGGGCCCGGCCCCCACCCTGTCCTTGACCTCGGTTCATTGGTCAGAGGCCCAGGTCTGAGTCAACCCAAGGATCTTTTGGGTTGTGTGGGGGTGCTACCGGGAGGTGGGGCTCTAGGGCTTTCCTGACAGTCATACAATTAGCAAAACTGCAGTGTATATGGCGTTTCGTGGGTTCCAAACAGCATTGCCTCAAGAGGGGGCTGCTGCGGCCTTCTGACTCAGCGGACACGGGCAGGAGGCGTCTGGGCCCCCTCAGAACTTGGCCCGGGTCTCTGCTTCTGCCCAGAGGGTGGATCGTGGGTCTCCGGACGGCGGGCATCTGACTTTGAGGAGAGGCTCTGCTTGACGCCTCGTTTCTTTTAAGAATGGAGTAGGCTGTTTTAATGGTATAACAATTGCATATTGTCCTGGCTTCCATGATAATGGGATTTTTTTCCCCCATAAATTATCTCACAGTTTGTCACTACTTTAGTTCCTTGAAAACGGGTTCATTTTGGCTCGAGGTCCTCCTTAGGCCCTGGATTAAGATAGATTTACATTTGAGAATTAGGCCTGAAAGAGCCCCTTCACCTGCCCCATAAAGGGTTAAGTGTAGAGATAACAACACAGTAGTTTGTTGCTTGACTTTGGGCCAGTTGTGGTGCCTCAGTTTCCCTGTTTGGAGTGGCAGTGACAGTACACACCTCCTTGGTGACGTATTGCACCTGGGCAGCTTGGCACCCACATAGCCACTCTCATTGGAGGCAAGCGTTGCGTGCCCAAGTTTAATCCCATTGCGCGTCTCCCCCAGGCCTCTCCATGACGCCGTCGAGAACGATCACTTGGAGATTGTGCGCTTGCTCCTCTCCTATGGTGCTGACCCCACTTTGGCTACATACTCAGGAAGAACTATTATGAAAATGACCCACAGTGAACTCATGGAAAAGTTCTTAACAGGTACGACGAAGTGCAAGAAATGGTCTTATTCAAAGGTCTAGAAGGTGACTTCACAGGTCCAGTCAAAGAATGCCACTTGCTCCTTTGGCCCACTCTTGTTTACCTCGAGTTACACTTACTGGGGAAAGCAGCATAAAGTTAGTCTGTCAAAGAAGAGAGCCAGAGTTCGAAGAAGAGATGCGTGCCATGGTGTCACGTGGGTGGGCCGGTGTGGTCTGTGCATCGGGAAGGCAGGCGAGCAGGTGTGTGGGCTCGGGTCAGATAGGGCAGAGAATAGGGTATGGGAGAGGCACGCACAGGGAGTGACATGCCAGCCCCCCCTTGACTCTGCCAGCCTTTGAGTCTCCCCAGCGGGTTTTATCGTTTCTCTCTCTCCCTCTGCAGACTACTTAAACGACCTCCAGGGTCGCAGTGATGACGACGCCAATGGCGCTTGGGAGTTCTACGGCAGCTCCGTGTGCGGTGAGCAGCACTGTTCTCTTTAGTTCCGGGGGACGTGAATGAGTTACAGAACGTTTCTCTCTCATGTGGGTGAGGGGCTGGGGGGCGGGGGGTGGGTGCTGTAAGCAGGGCTCAGTTGGGAAAGAATCTTTAAAGAGTCCCCTTTTGGACACCAGCTGAAATTGTGCTCTCCCTTACTGACTCCTTTCTCTCTCGCTTGCTCTCCATTAGAACCACCTAATGAAAGTGGCTGTGATGTCCTGGCAAACCCCCCGGGACCAGAGGACCAGGATGATGACGACGAGGCCTACAGCGATGTGTTTGAATTTGAATTCTCAAAAAGCCCCCTCTTGCCATGTTACAACGTCCAAGTGTCCGTCACTCAGGGGTGAGCCTGGCTAGTGTGTGGCTGAGAACTAGCCCGGCTGCTCTCAGGGTCGGGGGGTAGAAACCCCTGTAAGCAGGTGACGGTGGGTGGGTGAGGACATTCCTGTGTCCATGAACTTCACGTAACGCAGTCGATCTTCTCCAGAAAAGGTGTCCTTGGGGCCGGGGTGGAGGCACAGCATGGTATAACCGCCCTCATGAGAACACACCCCCAGAGCCCAAAGGACATTGAAGTCAGTGACTGGAATTTCATGCAAGAAGCCTTCAGTCACTAAATTCTTTGGGAAGGGGTCCTCCTTAGGAGCCTCCCCAACAGGCCACCGTAGGCACCTTCTAAGGCATTTGAGGTTTACTGGACTATACTCATATACCCCCTTCTCATGTAAGATTAGGAAAAGCCTTATGTGGTACCTGGAGTCTGTGTGTCATCAGACATGGTTAGATCCAGTCTTGCCCCCAGGGTTGGGCCACCATGCCCTGGTGACCAATCTCTGGGGGTGTATGTGTCAGGAGACTGTTCTCATGTATGTGGACAAAGGTGCTTAAAGAGTAACGTCCTCCTTGGGCTCTGAGGCTATAAACACATACGCTGTTCCGTTACAGTGACATTTTATGAGTGATAGAAATCAAAGTGGGGCAGGGTGGATGTGGAGAATGTAACATGCTCCTGAAAGCGTTGAGGGATGGGGGTGGAGCTGTGTGACAGGAGAGGAGAACCAGCCAGAGGTTTTAGTGCTCTGTTTGTGAGGGTCGGAGGAGAGGGGAGATCAAAGAGGCATTGATGGTCACTCTCAGGCTGGGATACAGACTGGCTTCCCCCAGTCACTAGCGGGGCACTCACGTGGAGAGTGGGGACCCGAGTTATGAGCAGGTCTTTACCTGTCGGTTTCCATGAGGCCCGGCAGCACTGAGGCGACCTGTGACGAGGCTCCTTCAGAGGTGCTGTTTCTGCTTCCCTCTGAGTCGGTTGGTGTTTCCTAGATGGTCTCTTAACGGATCCACATGGGTCCAGAGTTCCCACCGCTAGCGGTAGGGCTTCTCTTTGAGATACAATGAGAAATGGGGGAGGGCAGTGGTGTCACAGCACAAGTCCCCAGCCCTCCAAGCGCTAGGGCCCTGAGCACCTCACAGTGGTAGTTAACGGTTGGGAGCGCTTTTAATTTTGCCAGGAACTCGAACCACTTTCCTTTCTCTTTTGCAGGCCCCGAAACTGGCTGTTGCTGTCGGACGTGCTTAAGAAGTTGAAAATGTCCTCGCGCATATTCCGCTGCAATTTCCCAAATGTGGAAATTGTCAACATCACAGAGGCGGAGTTCTACCGGCAGGTTTCAGCAAGTCTCTTGTTCTCTTGCTCCAAAGACCTGGAAGCCTTCAATCCTGAAAGCAATGAGCTCGTACATTTGGTGGAGTTCACTAACGAGCTCCAGACTCTGCTGGGCTCATCGGTGGAATGGCTACACCCCAATGACATGGTCTCAGACGACTACTGGTGAGCTCGCCAGGCCCTCCGTGTACAGTGTGTTATAGTGTTAATCCTTGTGCATATGTGTCATAATACGACTATTTCTGTAAAGAAAGGACACTATTACATATGAAATATCTCTTCTTTATATAAGAGAAATGACTCCAGTCGGAAGGACTTAGAAACATGTTTTTTTCTTTTTAAACTTTAAGTCAATTTTTATGAAGCTGTTATAATGTTTCTTTACTTTTCACACATGCTTTGGGATATGTTTGTTTTTACTTGGAACATTTGTTTCTTTTCTTTTCTTTTTTAAGGAAAAAAAATGAGGAAAAGGAGCTCCACGCTTTGACTTAATTTCATACAAAGCTCTGATGACAGAGGCTGTAACTGTTGCGTGTGGTCAGAACCGTGTGGTTGGTTTCGGGGGGCAAATTTGGTGATGGCACTTGGCGTTGTTGTAACATTATGTTTTGTTTACAGAGTACCTGCTCGGGCCAGGTCAATGCTATTGGATATAATCCAGTAGTGTGTAATATAAATTCAAACCATATCCACACACAACAACTAATTGTATGAAACTTTTATATCCTAATTTAAAAGCTGTGAAATTAGTTTTCACGCGTCAAACCGGATTGTTTATATGTTTAAACATTTTATGCTCTTATTTAAAGAAGACTTTGAGCTATTTTTTTCTGTACCCTGTAAAATATTGAAAACTAACATAATATGTTGAGGTTGCTTGAAAATGTACATAAAACTAAAATTTTCTGAATTGTGTGTTTATGTTTGAAATCTGTGTTTTAACTTTGTAAGTAAATTCTCTGCCTTTGTATTTATATTTTACAAAAATTTTCTTAAAAGGCAATAAACCTGTTGAGGAAAGGAGAAAATTGAAGTACTTTGTGTCCTATGTATTCCTGAAGTGTTGTTGTCTTGGATTTTTTTGAAGTGACGTTGATGGTCAGTTCCTTCTAGATGACTTCAGGGCAATGAGTAGTGTCTATAAATCAAAGCAGACTAGAGTATTTCAGGGGAGTTATACTCAGAATATGATGTCTTTCAGATCCTTCTCTTCCCCGCCTCCTTTGATACCCTAGTAGGCTTTTCGTCCCACATCCTTTCATGTCCTTCCTTCATCGCAGAGGCTGGAAAGCTGAGAACTACTAGACTCCCTTGCAGCTAGGTTTCTGAATGCCTGTTTGGTTTGGAAGGCAGAGCGAGGTAGAGGTGTCTTCCTTCTCTAGTGGCTGCTGCTAAGAAAGGTCAGGGAGACATGCCAGCCAGTTGGAGTGACTAGACCAGCCTTTCAAGATCAGGTCTACAGCTTTGTCATGCCTGGATGACAACCTTGGCAGATTGTTCTTGAGCCCAGTGGTTCCAGTGTCATCCCTGACTCACGTTCCTCTGGTCCTCCCGAAGATTTTATGAGCTTCTGATTCCTTGTATGAAGGCTGTTTGTGCTCAGGATGCCCTGGGTGCTTTCCAGTCGTGCACTGAAGCCTGAGAATGCCAAGGCAGAGCAGGTGGAAGGGGGCTCTGGGGTCAAGGAGAAGCCATGGAGCTAATGTATTTAAGGTGAAGTCCTGAAGTATGTGTGGGAAGAGGCCAGCCAGCTCTGTGGCCTGGCAGGCGGTAAAAGCAAGTTGTAGTTGGGAACTGGGAAACCCAGCACGGTCCGATAACCTGTGTGTGGAATGAGAGAGAAAGCCCTTGTTGGGGAAGACTTAGAAAAAGCCCTGGCAGGGGAAGACTTGAAGTACCAAATGAAACTCCTGGAGACAAAAGGCAGCCAACAAGTCTTTTTGATCTGTTAATTTTTCTGCTGATTAAAAAAAAACACTTTCACTGTAAAAAAAGAAAAAATTCCAAGCGTTTCAGAAATACAGGTTCTTGTCATCCCATGCCAAGCCTCCCTTCCTCCCCCACTCCAGAGCTAAAACCACTGTTAATAGTCTGCTAAATGTTTGTCTTTTAGGAAGTCACCTCAAACATCAGGTGGGAACAAGAGAGAAAAAAGCAAATAGCAAGAGCAGTAAAAGAGACCCGCAGGAATGACGTAAGCGAAAGAGGACTGGTGAGCCTGGACTGCTGTAGGCCGGGGGCTCCCGAGAGCCCAAATTAAAGCAAAGCAGAACTCCAGGGCATTCTGCTCTTTGTGTTTGTATTTGTTTGGAGGCAACGGGAGGGCCCCAGGCCAACTGAGGTTCTATCCTGGATGAAGGTCATTCTGTTAATTAAGCCAAGAAAACAGTTGGGAGCCCCAGGTTTAAGTGGTGTGGGAGAAGGAATGAACTTGCTTTAGGAGACATTTGACGTTGTGGTTCATGCAGTTGGAGGAGCTGTTAGGTTAGGTGGAAAGAACGTTTATTGCAAGAACCATCAGGGTGTTTGAAAACATGGGTGAAGAAGAATGAAAGGACTGACCTGGAGTATGGATGAGAGATGACCATGGTGGTAGAAGCACCCCGCCATGGGAAGAGAGGGGAGCACAGGTGTAGACCATATCACACCGGGTGTAGAGGAGCTCTCCAGGTGAAGAGAGTGTAGATGAGGTCACCCCAGCTGTAGTGGCACCAGAGGTGCAGATTCACTCATATGCTCACTGGGGCTGGAGGGCAGAAGTGGTTCATCCAACTTCGGGAGGTGCCCTTAAAGCTCAAGAGCACACCCTCTGTCCTTTCCTCCCTCTCCTGGCTAGAATGTGCTTGTGACAGCTGGATCCAGAGCAGCCACCCGGGGCAGTGAAGTGTGGAAGTCAAGCACTCAAAACAAGGCATTTGGAGGAGCTGCATTCCTGAGGACCTGGTGGAACAGAGACACCAGCCCTACCCTACCGGCCTACACACACAAAAGGTGTATGAGAAAAATAAACCGTTATGTTGAAGCCACTGGTATTCTGAGTTATTCTACTACTCCAGTCAAATCTAATCTTAATATGCTTACCATCTGCGTGCACTTGGGTGCATTGCTCTTTGAGCTTTGTTCTCCTCTTTTGTCAAATTGGCCTGATAGTTACGATAGCAAAAGACTGAAAACACCCAAACCTTCATCTGCCAGGCCCTGGTGGAATTAACAGTGGTACACAGTGGGTACCGTGCAACTGCAAGGAATTGAGGACTAGCTCTCCAAATTGCTTTACTGTGTTCTTCACAGGATATGTTAAATGAAAAAATAATGTGAAGAAAAGTGTGTGTGGCATCCTACTATTTAAGAAGAGGCTGGGGAGTTGAGCATCTACACATATCGGCTTTATGTAAAAAATGAAAGAATATTATCTTTAAAAATGGTTACCTCTGGGGAAGGAATGGAAGCTATGCTTCTCTGAATTTTTTGGTGTAGATTTGACTTGAGAGTTTACATAATTATAAACCAAAAAGCAAATTGAAACAAATAAACCTAACTGCATCCAGTTGGCAACACGACCACACAGAAAGGAACTATTTCGAGTGACTTAAAAACAATAAATTGATTATATGATAACCTTGTAGATGTACCCCAAGGACAGAAAAGTATGAAGCCATTTTAAACTATTTTCAGTAATCCTGTAGTATCAGCATTGTTATGCTGAAACTGTTCCGTTTGTGTTGTTGAGATAAAGCAAAAATACTTGATATTGTTGAGGATTGGGATTTTCAGCATGGGAGAAAGGAGATACAAATGGAGGATTGGTGAGGTTAAATAGAAATTATGTAGTCCTGATCTTGAATGAGAAGTATCACTATGAACTCAGGATGAATTCTGTCTTTAAAAATGTTGTTTCCTAGCTCAGTCGACTGAAAGGGCCTAGAAACTGACTAATAGAAGCAAGCACCACTACCTCCCAGACTGTGGTTTCTAACTACCTTTTCTTACTAAAGAGAATTGAGGTTCCTTTGAGAAATGGTTGATTCTAGTTTGGCAAGGGAGAGGCTTGGAAGGGAGTATGGAAATACACAATAAGCTGGTGGGGCTGTATCAGAAGGACTCAGCAGCCAACTTGAAGGAGCCCCCACTGGATAAATATGGGCCACTTTGAGCACCAATGAGTATAACTGCAGTGAATATAAATAAACATTAAATATGTTCAAGTCCATGAGTTTGTAATGGTCTACAAGACAACAAACTCACTGATAACCCTTTGGAGGGATGTTGGGGGGAAACTGGCAAATAAAAGGAAAGAATCAAGCTTTTCCCCTGCCTTTCCTGTATCGAGGAAACGTTTCGCTTTGCAATAGCATTCCAGCCAATATAAGAAGAAATTATATAATGTTACCAGTTTACAACCCTTAATGAAATAGTGGATCTAGGCAATGAATGATCATTGATGAATGCCAACATTCCCCCAAATAGGAAGAAAACAAAAAAACCCAAGCAGGCATTACGAGCCTCCTCAGGGGCAAACACTTCACCTCCTATGAAGGAGTCTTGTGGAAACATTGAACCTGAAACTGATCAAACCTCAAGGGCAATGCTGCTCAGTAGAAATATAATGTGAGCCACATGTGTAATTTAGAATTTTCTAGTAGCTACATTTTAAGAAGTGCAAAAGTTGAAATTAACTTTTGTATTTTATTTTAACTCAATATATCCAAAGTATTACCATTTCAACTTGCAATCAGTATAAAAATTATTAATGAGATATTTGAGTTTTGTTTTTTGGTACTAAGACTTAAAAAGTCCAATGTGGGATTTGGCCCCATGGCCTAGTTGTTAAGCTTGGCACACTCCGCTTTGGTGGCCTGGGTTCCGTCCCTGGGCATGGACCTACACCACTCGTTAGGGGCCATGGTGTGGCAGCAGCTCACATACAAAATAGAGGAAGATTGGCCCTGATGTTAGCTCAGGACCAATTTTCCTCAAGGAAAAAAGAAACCAAAAAAACCCCAGTGTCTAGTTTACACTTGCAGCACTTTTCAATTTGGACTGGCCACATTTCAAGCACTCAATAGCCACATGTGGCTGCCATACTGGACAGTGCAGGTCTAGATCTATTTACAATTTACAGGAAATATAGGGGACAGAGGAACATGTTAAGACACTATGGGTATGTATGTAGCCAAAGCTGGACTGTTTGAGGCTCTATAAGGCAGAGGACTCAGTTTCTTCAAATAAATTGTAAGGGGGAAAAACAGATGGAGGGGGAGCCCATAGAGTAAAAGAGACTTAGAAATGCCAAGACTTGCAAAATATGGATCTCAGAGTCTGATTTGAACAGACAAATTGAAAAACCAAATAGTGAAACTAGGGAAATAGGAACACGGAACATTTTTTTGGTAGAGTCCTTATCTTTTAGCAATATGTGCTGAAATGTTCATGGATGAAATGATAAGATATGTCGTATTTGCATCAAAGTCATCCAGGAGGCAGGGGAAGGAGGTATACACCAAACAAGCCTGATCATCAATTGGTAGTTGAAGCCAGTGATGTGTATGTGGGGTTTATTTGCACTATATTCTTCTCTCTACTTTTGGGTATGCTTGAAATTTTCCACAATAATTTTTTTTGTGAACATCAATACCTCTTTCAGAGTTGTGTGGAGAAATGAGATAATGCACGCAGAGCACCAAGCACAATGCCCAACAGATAGTATAGGCTCCTTTTAAAAAAGTTGTGTACTGTGCCATCTCCAGTGGCCTAGTGGTTAAATTTGGCATGCTCCACTTCCACAGCCTGGGTTTTGCTCCTGGGCGTGAACCTACACCACTCATTTGTCAAGTGGCCATGCTGTGGTGGTGGCTCACATACAAAAAGAAGAAGATTGGCAACAGATGTTAGCTCAGGGAGAATCTTCCTCAGCATAAATAAATAAATAAATAAATAAATAAATAAATAAATGTAGTGTACTTACAAGGAAAAAAAAAGGACCCTGAAATGAACTTGCCCTCTCACACACAATTTGCAAGTTCCTGCAAACTAGATTTGTGTTTTTCTTATCTCTACCATCTGGTAATGACTCATTCACGAGGAAAACTGGAAGATATAGAAACCATGGCAAATGCTAGCTCTCAGTGACAAAGGCTGGAGAGGTCAGGGATGGGGTAAGACATCTCTGTACACCAATTATATAGATTTTAATGGTTTAAATATCCAAAAACAAAAAATAAAAACAGATGAATAAGAGCAAATGCTGATTTTGAATATACAAACAGGAACAAATTAAACTTTGTATCACACTGGCAACATTACCATACAGAGAAAAGAATTAGCCTCAGTAAGTTTCGAATATAGTACACAAAGTATACATCTTTAGTGGAATATATTCTAAGGACCAAAGTAACTGCAAAGGTATCTTGAACTTTACTTAGCAGACCTCTCGTAGTGTGTTGTAATTCTGAAAGTATTTTATATGCATTGTAAGATAGAGCAAGCAATAAATTTATTGGTGATGTTGGAAACCACTGTGTGAGAAGAGAGGTCTGAATATGGAATGGGGGGAAGGGAGAAAGAACTTTGTGATGTTGGATTTGAATTGTGAACTCAAGATTTAAACAAAACAAATACAATGTGGCTTTCCAAGCTCTGTCTGCTCACTGAAAGGGCCTAAGAAACTTTGACACCCCAGCAGCAATGAGCACAGCTAGCACCAAGTTCTTGGTGTCTAAATACCATTCGCCATTGTGAAGAACCGGGGCTGCTCGAAGAAATGGCTGACCCTGAGTCTGCAGCAGAAAGTGTCCAAGGCGCACCTCACTAGGAGAGGGACAGACTAACACCACATACCTCCCAATGCGATGAATAAGAAGGACGCAGCGTTACTTCTGCAGTGTTCTTGTCAAAAACGTGTAACCCGAAACCAATCACGAGGAAACAGATAAATCCAGAATGTGGGACATTCTGCCTGGCCTTTTATTTTTTAATCAGTATCATGAAAAACAAAAGCAGGAGGGAACGTTCTAGATTCAAGAAGATTGAAGAGATAAGGCAACCAAGTGCAAAGCATGAACCTTGATAGAATCCCAGATCGGGGAAGAAATAGTGATCAAACATTTTGGGGACCACTGGGGAAGCTTTTACAAATCAATCTTATTGAGGTAGAATTTATATACAAGAAAAGACACCCATCTTAAGGGCACAGTTCTGTGAGTTTTGACAATTTTAAACCCATGTAACCACCACTCCCAATCAAGAATCTAACATTTCCGGGGCTGGCCCCGTGGCCGAGTGGTTAAGTTCGCGCGCTCCGCTGTAGGTGGCCCAGTGTTTCGTTGGTTCGAATCCTGGGCGCGGACATGGCACTGCTCATCAGACCACGCTGAGGCAGCATCCCACATGCCACAACTAGAAAGACCCACAACGAAGAATATACAACTATGTACTGGGGCGCTTTGGGGAGAAAAAGGAAAAAATAAAAAAAAATCTTTAAAAAAAAAAAAAAAAGAATCTAAAATTTCCATCACCCTGAAAGTTCCTTTGTGCCTCTTTGCTTTCAATGCCCCCCTTCCCCCAGGCAACCAGCGATGTGGTTCCTATCACTACTGAGTCAATGGGGAAATTGAAATAAAGACTATAAATTAGAGAGTATTATTGAATAAATGTAAATTTTCTTAGGAGTGATAATGGCATTGTGATTACCTAGGAAAATGTTCTTATTCTTGGGAGATGTAAGCTAGGGTGTTTGGGGTGAATTATTATGATGTCTGTAATTTACTTGCAAAAGTTCAGCAAAAAGACTATATACACACAGATAACAAAAGTATGGCAAAATATTAATAATTGATGAATCTTGGTGAAGGGTATATTCAACTGTTCTTGCAACTTTTCTATAGATTTGAACATTTTCAAAATAATAAGTTGAGGGGAAAAAGGAAAAAAATTGTAATTTTCATCTCAGACTTTTCTCAATGCCTCTCATATCTGTTTCCTCAGAGAAAGATGAAACAAAGACAGATTAAAACATTTATTACCTTGTCACTCTTCTCTCTTTTCTAAAAGGTATTAAAATTCTGTCAAAAACAGAAGGCCCAAGCGGCTGGCCCAGTGGCATAGTGGTTAAGCTCACGCACTCCACTTCAGCAGCCCGGGGTTTGCAGGTTCAGATCCCAGGCGTGGACTTAGCACTCCTAGTCAAGCCACAATGTGGTGGCATCCCACATAAAATAGAGGGAGATTGGTACAGATGTTAGCACGGTGACAATTCCTCACACAAAAGGAGGAAGATTGGCAACAGATGTTAGCTCAGGGCCAATCTTCCTCACCCACACACAAAAAACAGAAGGCCCAAGAGGTTTTGCAGCCCCTCCCCACCAAGGCCCCTCCCAAAACCCAGGTTCAGAGTTTGGGGTTTGGAGTGGTGTCTGGTTTGGGGGAGGGGTGTCTCTCCCCCTCACGGGGGAAGTCCCCTCTGTCTTAGTCCATTCAGGCTGCTATAACAAAGTACCATCGACTGGGTGGCTTATAAACAACAGAAATTTCTTTCTCACAGTTCTAGAGGCTGGAAGTCCAAGATCAAGGCACCAGCATAGTGAGGTTCTGGTGAGGACTCTCATCCGGGTTGCACACTGCCAACTTCCTGTGCCCTCACATGGCGGAAGAGGAGCTAGCTAGCTCTCTGGACTCTTCTTATAAGGACACTGACCCAGTTCAGGAGGGCTCCACCCTCATGACCTAACCACATCCCAAAGGCCCCACCTCCTAATACCATCGCACTGGGGTTAGGATTTTAACATGAATTTGCAGGGGACACAAATGTTCCGGCTGTAACACCCTCCTTCCCAGGGCCCTCTGGTTTGGACAAAGGGGAGGGTTTTAGAGGGTGAACTGGTCAGCCCCATCTCAGCCTGATGAGGGAAGTCCTCAGTAACCACCTGCAAGCAGGCCGTGGGAACCAAGCTGCTGGCCAGAGTGGCTGTGCGGCCACGAGCACACACTGTTCAGACCCGCCTCACAGAGCGTAGGTCTTGGAAGGCCCAGCTGCCCCTTCCCCCAGACCCCCGCCCCATTCAGGTCTCCGCTGCACTTCTCGTGGGCTGTTGCCAGCCAGTGACTGAGCACAGAAGCAGTACTGAGGCAGGCTCATTCTGACAAGATGCGGGGCTCCTCCAACGGGACCCCCTGGGGCCCGGCCGAGCCTTTCTTGGAACTACGCTGCAGCCTGAGTCTTCCTAGCCCCTCCTCCTTCCTTCCCCTCTCCTCCCACACCTGTCAGACCTCATGGGGTCAAAGGCTCTCCTCACCTTGCCCTGCTTCCTCCCCACTGGCTCGCTTTCCTGTCTGATCCCATCTTGGCATCTGCTTTTGGGCCAACCCCAGCACACACCCCCTTTGCCTCTGTCACACGTACTGTACAAGACAGCTAGGGCCAGAGGTGGCAGGGGCCTGATTTGCTTCTGGAAGCTGGTGTTTCTCCTCAGTGTGTTTATATTAAAAGAAGGCAGAGGAGGAAGAGGAAGAAAGAAAAACGTTGCCTTTAGATGGGTCTTCAGGTCGGAGAAGGCTTCTCGGGGGAGGTGATGTTCGAGTAAGCAAGTGGGTAGATAAATTGGCTTATAGGCAACCAGCAAGATACCAGACCCCAGCTCCACCAACCAAGAGAGATGCACGTCACAAACATAATATTGACCAAAATGGAAGGCAAATTATAGCGGACTGTATATGGTGTGACACATATAACAGTTACAAACAGGCAGAGTACTATGCTATACTCTTAACGGGTCTTTGACTACTTAGTAAAGCTATACCAGTAAGAACAGGAGTGATACATACTTAATTCAGGATAGATGTTACATCTGGGTGGGGGCAGTGGAGGGAAGGAAATGGTCACCAGAAGGAGGAGGAGGATGGGGTAGGGAGGAAGGAAGGAAAAAAGAAAGGAAGGGAGGGAGAGGGAAAGAGAGAAAGAAGGAAAGAAGGAAAGAAAGAAAAAAAAATGCCAAGGATATGAATTTTGGAAGCGGAAGTTTCTTTTGACTGAAGCCTGTGGTGCTTAAAATAACAGAAGTAAACAGTTTCTGGTCTTCGGGCACGTCCTCTGTCTACAGTCCTACAAGGAAAACTAAGAGTTTGCAATTATTCCTTATCTGCTTGGCTTTCCTCTACAGATTAATCTTGCTAGCGGGTGGGAGCATGACCCTGAACGTACTTTGAAGGCAACTGTCAGGTTGGCTGATAGGCCCCAGGCTGAACTTCTGCTTCTGCCATGCCACCTCCACCTCTGCTAGATTTGCAAGCTCTGTACAAGTCCTAACAATGCCCCCAACCAAAGGCTTCGGGCTAAAAGCTTGGGATGGATAAGGACAAGTCTGAAAGCATTTTTTTTTTTTT
>NC_060276.1:90475688-90499780 GCF_021613505.1 Equus quagga
GCAGAACGTGCGAACTTAACCGCTGCGCCACTGGGCCGGCCCCTGAAAGCTTTCTAAATTGGCCTGGCTCTTCTGTTATGCCACTGCATTTCAGTCCTCCAGAAATGCCAGCCCTCATGGCCCATTCCCTGGGGTCAGAAGCTGGCTGCTTATGCATGTGCAAGGCTGGCATTATTAGGGGATACAAATTTAAGCAAAGGATAGGCTTGAGAAGACTCAAAAGGAAGCGAGAAAGGCTCCTGTCTCTCCTTCCTTCAGCCACCTTTCTCTTTCTTTCTCTCCATCTTTCACTTAAATCCCTTCTGTCCGCTCTCCCCTCCCCGCTCCCTCTCTGTTCCAGTTATGATGGCTGCGTACAAGTCAGCCCATCCTACTACATTTTCTAGTAATTCTGTGTTGATGGGTCTGTTGTCCTTCTTTAGAACGTTAGCTCATTCTTTTGAAAATAGGATAGAAAAAGGTCAGCAACCTGATAGAAAAACACACCAAGATATGACTAGAAGGGTCATAGAAAATAATGCAAATAGCCCTTAAATATATGAAAAGGTGTTCAATCTTGCTAATAACAAGAGAAACGTAAATTACTATGTTCCCGTTTCTTACCTGTCAGATCGACATAAACCCAAAAGTCTGACAACGTACTCTGTGGTGGGGCTGTGTGGAAACAGGCCTTCTCATACATTGCTGGTTGGGATACAAAATGATGCAGCCATTATGGGGGAAATTTGGCAATATCAAGCAAATTTATATATGCTTTACCCTTTGGGCCAGCAATTACACTTCTAGGTATCGATCCCAAAGATGTTTTGCAAAATACATGAGATGCTGTATGCAGAAAGCTCTATTTTGTAGCACTTTTTGTAATAGCAAAAGATTGGAACCAGCCCATATGACCATTAATAGAGGACTAGCTGAGTAAGAAAAAAAAGTCACTCCCAAACTTCATGGTTTATATTGACATAAGGACAGACATATACAGCAATGCAATAGAATGGAATAGAGAGCCCAGAAATAAACCCCCACATAGATAGTTAACTGACTTTTGACAGGGGTGCCGAGACTATTCAGTGAGGAAGGACAGTCTTTTTAACAAATGATGCTAGGAAAACTGAATCCACATGCATAAGATGAAGTCAGACCCCTACCTCACACCGTACCCCCAAATTAACTCAAAATGGAGCAATGACCTAAATGTAAGAACTAAAACTAGCAAACTCTTGGGCAAAAACATTGGAGCAAATCTTGGTCAGGCAATGGTTTTTTAGATATGATACCAAAAGCACAAGCAACCAGAGAAAAACTAAATTGGGCTTTTTCAAAATTAAAAACTTTTGTGCGGCAAATAATACCACCAGGAAAGTGAGAAGACAACCCACAGAATGGGAGAGAATATTTGCAAATCACATATCTGATAAAGGACTCACAGCCAGAATATATAAAGAACTCTTACCACTCAATAATAAAAAGACAAATTAAATTACTCAATTAAAAATCAGTAAAGAATATGAATAAACATTTCTGCAAACAACATCTATACATGACCAATAAGTACAAGAAAATATGTTAAACATTATTAGCCATCAGGAAAATGCAAATCAAAACCACAATGAGATACCACTGTATACCCATTAGGATGGCTCTAATCAAAAGACAGATAATAAAAAGTGTTGGTGGAGATGTGAAGAAACTGGAACGCTTGTACATTGCTGGTGGGAATGTAAAATGACTTTGGAAAACAGTTTAGCAGTACTTCAAAATGTTAGAGAATTTTCCATATGCCCCAGCAATTCCGCTCACTCCTAGAGTTATACCCAAGAGATATGAAAACACACATCCACAGAAAAACTTGTACGCGAATGTTCATAGCAGTGTTATTCATAAAAGCCAAAAAGTGGAAACAACCCAATGTCCATCAACTGATGAATGATTAAATGTGAAAATGTGGTCTCTCCATACAATGGAATGTTATTTAGCCATAAAAAAAGACTGGAGCACTGACACATGCTACAACATGGAGGAACCTTGAAAACTTTATGCTGTGTGAAGAAGCCAGACACGAGAGGTCATATATTGTATGATTCCATGTATACGAAGTGTCCAGAACTGGCAAATCCATAGAGACAGAAAGTAGATTAATGGTTGCCAGGGGCTGAGGGGAGGGTGGAGAAAGGGGAGTATGGGACTTTTGGGGGGGTGATGAAAATGGTCTAAAATTGATGGTGATGGTTGCACAACTCTGTGAATATACTAAAACCATTGAACTTACTTTAAATGAGTGAATTTTATGGTGTGTAAATCATATTTCAACAAAGATGTCAAAAAAACCCTTCTTGTTTCAAAACAGCAGCCTTTATTTTGCTCGTGAATCCGTCACTCCAGCAGGCCTCCTTTGGGACAGCTCACCTATGCTCCACTTGGCGTCAGTGGGGGTGGCTCAAAGGCTGGGGCTGGAATCATCCGGAGGCTCCTTCCCTCACACGTCTGGAGACTGAAGCCGGCTCTTGGCTGGGACTCCAGCTGGGGCTGTCAGCTGGACCACCTACACTCTGCGTGTGGCCTGGGCTGCTTCCCTACATGGTGGCTGGGTTCCAAGGGCAAGCATCCCTGAGAGGGAGAGGACCACTCAGAAGCTGTGTTTCCTTTGATGACCCACCTCTGACAGTCATGCACGGTCGCTCTCGCCGCATTCTATTCATTAGAAGCAAGTAGCTGAGGCCAGCCTGCGTTTAAGAAGACACAGGTTAGACTCCATCTTTCGCGAGAAGAGTGTCCAAGAATCTGGAGGCTTGTTTGAAGGCCATCACACCCCTTTCCCTCACACATGCCCCGAATCGCTACAGATGGGAAACCACTCAATGAGTGGAAGGCAAAGAACCCCTCTGAAATGCCTGCAGATGGGTTTACGTTTCACAAAGCCACGAAAGGGAACCCCTGTGCCACCGGAGCAGTGCGGGTCCGAAGGGGCCACTGGCGCCCAGCAGTGCGCTGTCACTGCGGTGGGACTCTGGGTGGCGGGTCTTCTGACTTTTCAGAAGAGAAGCCAGTAATCTGGATCTTTCTGTGAACTCTCACCGTCATTTCATGACATTGCTAAAACATTGTGTAGGCTAAACAGAGCCACCCCAGTTAGACCCCGGGCCCACCAGTTTGCAAACTGCTATAAGTCCATGGAGACTTTTTCACTCACGTGGAAATATGGAATAGAAATTTCCAGAACTATGCTCAGTCTGGGGGTTTCATCCCCTGGGGAGGGGCAAAGAGACCGTTAAAAGAGCATCTTCCTCAGACGCTCCCCAGAGAAACAGTGCACTGAGGCCCCTGGGCCAGGTTCTCACGTAATTTCTTAGCAAAGAAATAAGTGAACCCAGAGTATGAACTTAAAAAAATTCTTTTAATTTAAAAATTTGGAATTTTTTATTACACAAATGAACCACAAGCTCACGGAGAGGGGGAAGGCAAGGTTTTGGTGAACCCTTTCCACTTTTTTTTCTGTGAGTACATCGATTCTGCTTTTTTGTATCACACACATGTTTTATAAGTAGCTTTTTAAACTTAATATGTTGTGAACATCTTCCAATATACAATAAGTATATTTCTCTGTTTCTGTTTTTGATGGTTAACACGGTATTTTACTGTGTTAGGATTTATTTAATCAACACCCTGCTGTACCAGTTAGGAATAGCTTTGGACTTGAGGGCCAGAACCAAAAAAGTGAAGAATGACACATGGATGAACTAATAGCAGCTTAAAGAAGGCAGAAGTTCAAATCTCATCAGGCAAGTCTAGAAGTCAGCAACTCCATGTTGATGTACCATCTCTTGGCTCTGCCTCTCTGCACACACTGCTTTCACCTCATGGTTCAATAAAGCTACTGGGGCACCAACCATCACATTCACATTCCCAACAGCAGGGATGAGGAAGGGACCAAAAAGACACAGCTGCCTTCTTTAAGGCATTTCCCAAAAGTCATCTCCAACAGCCCCATTTATATCCCATTGACAAGAATTTAGTCATATCATCATAGCTAGCTGCAAGGGAGGCTGGGAAATGCAGCCTTGATTCTCGTTGCCTGTGCCCCTTGAGAAACCCTAGTGCCCAAATTGTGACCTCTAAATACCATTTTCCACTCAAAGGAATCAGGGCTTTTTGGAGAACTGGCTGATTCCACATCTGGGGCAGGAAAAGTTCAAGCTGAATCTGGAACATCTTACACTAGAAAGCAAGGAAACTTTGAAAGTTTGACATCGGTTATGTTGAGAGGGCTCTGGGGCCAACTTGAAGGGGCTTCCATCAGTGAAAGATGGGACAATTTGAACATCAAGAAGAAGAACTGAGGGCCCAGCCTGGTGGCATAGTGGTTAAGTGCATGCGGCCCAGGGTTCGCAGGTTTGGATCCCGGGTGCAGACCTACACATTGCTCATCAAGCCATGCTGTGGCAGCATCCTACATATAAAATAGAGGAAGATGGGCACAGATGTTAGCTCAGTGACAATCTTCCCCACCAAAAAAAAAAGGAACTGTAATGAATCGCCACACATAACATATCTTCAATTTCATGAGTTAATCATGATACTAAAAAAAAAGAGAGAGAGAGAGAAAGAAACCTCATTTGTCGCTTTGCAGGACAGTTGGGAGCAGACAGTATTTTGAAGACTGGCTAATCAGAGGAAAGAATCAAGCATTTATTTTTCCTTTCTTTAGGATAATTGACCAGCTGACCTTTTATTTTGTGGAAGTATCCTAGCTAATATGTGAAGAATAAATGATAGAATTAGAATATCACCATTTGGCAGCCAGCCCCTAATGAACTAGGAGTCTAGACAGTGGTCGTCAAAGGCCACCAACATCACAGAAAGACAGATGAGCTCTTGATGGATCATGGTCAGAGGAACACGGTCAACCACACCCCGGGGGCCACGCTCAGGACAGGCGACCTGGCTGCTTCTGCACGTGACTGCTTCATCTGAAGTTCCTCCTCCCATTTTAGCGTAAGAATGTCATGTCCCCACGGTCACCCACCACCACTGTCCTGACACTTCCCATGAGTCAGCGGGCTCATTTCCTAGACCTAGCAGGTAGAATAAAGAGTAGACACAGCCACAACCTGAAATAGAGGTCAAGGACATGTGGCGAGGCCTGAAAGCTCACAAGTCCCCCAAAGTCCCCTCTTACAAAGTGGCCTCACTTTAGGCCCCCTTGGTCCTGACGAAATCTGTTGCTGTCACCTGGGTTTCCTTCCAGAAACTTCTACCTTCTCTCAAACTCCTTCCTTCCTCTGGCTTCCCCTCTCCTTGGCGCCTGGCCTGTACATGCCCCCTACACTCCCCCAAAATCTCCAACAACCGGGCCTGACCTCTTGACCTTGCTTCTAGACTTTCGTCAGGCTTATTTGTGCTGGTTAGGTCCTGGCTCTGGCTCACTGTGTGTCGCTGGCCTAATATCAGACGGCAAGGCCTTAGCGTCTTGGAAGGGAGAGGGGCCCCCAAGGGCAGGCCAAGGGAGCATCTGGGAGGAAGGTGTGTGTAGTTGTGGCCGCCCGGCCTTGCCTGGCTTGGGAGGGAGGGGCTGGCTATTCTGAGTGCACAGGGTGCCTGGCGGCCCTCAGGTGAGGCATTTGGCTCACCTCAAGGAACTCTCTGGAGCCTGGAAGAGTGCCATTTCCCATACACCAGGCCCAGCCTCATCCCACTTTCCAATTCCTCTGTCAGACCACCACCACCGAACTTTCCACACCAACCTTTGCAAATCGTTCTTCCTCCCAGCGGGGTGGCTTCACCCTCCCACCTGCCCCCTCCTTCAGCCCTTTCAGAAACCCTCCCCAACATAGCAGTTCTAGAAAGAAAGAAAGCGAAATGAAGTAACATGTAAGCCACCACCCAAACTCCACGCTGAAAAGGAAACTTCCGGAGGCCCAGGAGGGGCTCATTTCTTTTCTGGGCCCCGGAACAGGCCAGGCACGCTGTCCTTCCACCCTGGGCTCTCATGAGCGCCTTGAGGACAAGTGGCCAAGGTCTTTTGTGCCCGCCTGAGTATCGAGTCCCCTCAGCCGTCCACACAGCGGCCCCTCCATTAAGGCTCCCTCTGTATACACTGGCCACTTCGGATCCCGGGCAATCTACCTGTAGGAATTTGTGTCATCTGTCACTAAATTGCAAGACCTCTGAGGCTGGAGAGGATTTTCTTTGTGTTCCCTGGGCTGAGCACCAGGCCCTGCCCGAACGTGCAGGATCCCGAACATGCAGGAGCGGACTCCGGAGTCACTCTTCCCTCTGGGGTGCTGCGAAGCTATTTACTCATTTGTTTATTTGTTTGCTAATTAATTACATGATCCTGCATCTTTCTGGACACAAGAGGCTCAGCAATTTCAGAATCTAGGCCACCTCCATTCCAGCAGGGCCTCTGACCTTCGAAGCCTCATGCCGCATTCTCCTCACACTGCCATTCCCTTCCTGCCCATCTGCACGGACCCCACTTTTTCCTGTTCACTGTTCCTCATCATTTGAATCAGGCAGTCTACAAAGCAGACGGGTCTTGCCTTGAAAGGTCTGGTACCACCCAAACCAAAAAAAAAAAACAGCAAAAGAAAACCCTCCCTGGTTTTCTTGGATTTTTTTTTTTTTGGTGAGGAAGATTGGCCCTGAGCTAACATCTGTTGCCACTCTTCCTTTTTTCGCTCAAGGAAGATTGTTACTGAGCTCACATCTGTGCCAGTCTTCCTCTATTTTGTATCTGGGGTGCTGCTACAGCATCGCTTGACAAGCAGTGATAGATCCATGCCCAGGATCTGAACCTGTGAACCCCAGGCCCCTGAAGTGGAGTGTGCGATCTTAACCACTATGCCTCCGGGCTGGCCCCTGGTTTTCTTGGATTTTATTGCTTGGTTTTTAAGACAGCTAAAAAGGTCCTACTTCTCTTGCACTAGAGGGTGTTAACTATATTTTTTAAGCACAAGAAAGAAAACTATGGCCGCATCATGCTACTGCCTCAGAGACGACCTGACTCCTGGGTCTCCAGGCACTGTGGGGCCCTGTCGAATTCACAACTATCTGTGCCTTCCTGGGTACCTGGGAGGGTCACTACATGCTGTAGGACCCACAGGGCCTTTTCCTCAGGACTCACATACGGGACTGGGGCAGACAGGCTCCGTCTGTCCAAAGCGAATTTCACAACCTGCTCCAGAGAGAGTGAGGAAAGTGCCCCCGGGAGCCTGAGGCGGGAGACGAGACGCCGCCTGAGCTTTCTAGGGCTGCTGGCGCCGAGTGCCACGTCGGTAGCTCCTTGTTATCATCTCAGTTCTCGTCCCATGGTTCTGGAGGACAGTCGTCTGAGATCAGGATGTCGCTAGGGGGGGTTCCCTCTGAGGGCGGGAGGGGGCCCTGTTCCAGGCCTCTGCCCAGCTTCTGGCGGTTAGCCGGCAGTCTTTGGCGGCCCTTGGCTTGTAGGAGCATCACCCTGTCTCTGCCTTCATGTTCACGTGGCCTCCTCCCTGCGTGCGTGTCTGCGGCCAAATTCCTCTCTTTATGAGGACACCAGTCACACTGGATCAGGGCCTGCCCTACTCCAGTTTGACCTCAACTAGTTACATGTGCAAGGACCCTATGTCCAAATATGGTCACATTCGGAGGTATTGTGGGTTAGAAACTCAACAGATGAATTTCAGGGGGACATGATTCAACTCATAACAGATGCATTCTAGAAGAGGTGACAAGTGCCTATGTCTTGAAGGGCAGTGGCATTTCAAAGGCAGAGCCTGGCAGCAGAGGTAGGAGGCTAGATACAGAAGCAGGAGCATAATACACATCACAGAACAGCTTGGAGCCTGATATTCACTTTATTCCAGAATTATTTATGGAGCACTTACTATGGGTTGGGCACCACGTCAGGAGCATATCAACGGTGGACAGTTCCAAGATTCTTAGTGTTTGCAGTCTAGTGGGAGAGCTGATCTCAGAAAAGACACTGGGTTTGAGGGCAAGTAGAAAGAGACAGACATGAAACAGTAAGGACTTTTTCCTCCTTTCTGCTGATGGGAATACAAGTGTGATGGCTGGAGCTTGAGCAGCCATGTCATGCCCAGAATGCTGAAGCAACAAAACAGAAGGAGAGCAGATTCCTGACATGGAGTGGCCATACCAGCCTTATACATCGTTCAGTGAAAGAGAAATAAGCATCACTCTTGTGAAGCAACTATTATTATAGCCTTTCTGTACCACATAACTGACCCTAATCTTAACTGATTTAGCAGTCTACCTTAAAAATGAGTAGAAGGGCTGGCCCCGTGCCTAGTGGTTAAGTTTGGTGTGCACCGCTTCAGCAGCCTAGGTTTGGTTCCTGGGCCTGGACCTACACCACTTTTTGGCAGCCATGCTGTGGCAGCAACTCACATGCAAAATAGAGGAAGATTGGCATAGATGTTAGCTCAGGGCGAATCTTCCCCAGCAAAAGAAAAAAAAAAAGAGTAGTGAAAAAAGCAGTAAAGAGAATATAATCAGATCTACATTTTAACTTTGATCTGGGTTCAAATCAGTTGCCTCCTTGGTAAAGTAGCATGAGAATAATGCCCAGGGCTGCTGTGAGGATTAAATGAGATCATAGAGGTAAACTGCTTAGGACAATGCTTAGCAGTGTCTGCATATGGGATAAATGTATTCAGTGCCAGATACATGATAGCTGCTGCTATGATCGCTATAATTTCCCCAGGTACCTCAAACTCAAACTGTTCAACATTGACCTCATGATTTGATTTCCCCCGGGGTTCCTCCTCCAGGGCTCCTGGTCTGACACGTGGCTGCACTCATTTTCCGTCCACCCTGCCTCCTGAGAGGTCTCTTCGAGGGCGGATTCCATCCAATCACTCCTGCTCTCAACTTTCTAGAGCTTTCTATAAGTTTTACAGAGAAGTAGGCCCTAAGACCTGCATGGTCTGGCTCTTGCCCACTTCTCTTCCCTCTTCCCAGCCCCCCTTCTCTTCCTGGAGACTTTCCCACGGGCGGTGCCCTCTGCCTGGAGACACTCCTCCCCTCCATCACCCCAGCTTTCTCACTCCACTCCAAATTTCAGCTTAAGTTCAGTTTTCCGGGGAAGCTGGGTCCAACTCCTCTAGCCCTCTTTCTAAACCCTCTTTGCCCGCAGACCTTTCTCTGTAAATAAATTGATTATCATGTACACGATTACGTAGAAACATATGTGGTTGTGTGTTTCTCATCTGAAAGCCGCGTGAAGGCAGCAATTGCATCGTCTCCTTCACTCTGTGTCTCTATGGCCCAAGTACCACGCCACCGAATTCGCCCTCACCAGCTTGATTGAAATGTAACGTCCAGAAAAGCACACCAATCATGCAGGGCGGCCCCAGGGCCCAGTGGTTAAGTTTGTGCACTCTGCTTGGGTGGCCTGGGCTTTCACTGGTTTGGATCCTCGGTGTGGATCTACACACTGCTCATCAAGCCATGCTGTGGTGCTGTGCCACATAGAAGAACCAGAAGGACATACAACTAGGATATACAACTACGTACTGGGGCTTTGGGGAGAAAAAAAACAAGAGGGAGGTTGGCAACAGATGTTAGCTCAGAGCTAATCTTAAAAAAAAGAAAGAGGGGCCGGCCCCATGGCCGAGTGGTTAAGTTCACGCACTCCACTTCAGTGGCCCAGGGTTTCCCTGGTTCAGATCCTGGGTGCGGACATGGCACTGCTCGTCAAACCACGCTGAGGTGGTGTCCCACATGCCACAACTAGAAGGACCCAAAACTAAGAATATACAGCTATGTGCTGGGGGCTTTGGGAAGAAGGAAAAATAAAAAATAAAAAAAATCTTCAAAAAAAAAGAAAAAGAGAGAAAAGTACACAAATCATAAATATACACATTGAGGAATACATGCCTTTGCACTGACTGAACACACTCATGTAACCAGCACCCAGATGAAGCAGGACATGACGAGCATTCCAGAAGCCCCTCGTGTCCCCTTCCAGTCCCCTCTCCACCGAGGGGAACCCCTAGCTTGTCTTCTAGCGTGATAGATTAGTGTGGCCAGTTTTTACGTTTTATATAAACGGGAGCATACTGTGCGAAGTCTTCTGTTTTTGGTTTCTTCTGCTCAACCGTGAATTTGTGAGATTCACCCACATGAATGCCCGGTTGTAGCTCGTTCACCCTCTCGGCTGTGCAGTGCTCCGGTCTGTGAACAGGCCACGACGTACTGGTCCACAGGGTTGGCCACGGTGGCCTTATATTTGAGTCCCAACACAATCTCTTGCTTTGGAGGGCAGTCTCAATGACCTTATTTGGAACAACAAAGTGGTGTTTGGGGAAGACCCATGAACCCCAAATGGCCTCCGTCAGTCAATGCTGGTTTGCACCGCTTAGAGAGGTTGTCTAACAGAATTAGTTACAAGAAGAAGAAAAGACAAGAGAACAAAAGAAAGGAAGCTGTCCTAGTCCGTTTGGGCTGCTATAATAGGATACCATAGACTGGGTGGCTTATAAATAGACGTTTATTTCTCACAGTTATCAAGGCCGGAAGTCCAAGATTGAGGCATTGACAGATCTGATATCTGGGGAGAACCCACTTCCTGGTTCATAGACGGCCATCTTCTTGCTGTGACCTCCGTGGTGCAAGGGACCCCAGAGAGCTCTCCTCCCAAAGGCCCCACCTCCTGACCCCATCACACAAGTCTGAGGGGGACGCAAACATTCAGTCCATTCCAGAGGCAAAGCAAGCTAATCGACATTTAGTCTTTATTCCCGGTTACAACACAAATACTGAATGTTGTCGTGAATAAGCCTTTTTGTTTTTTAATTTTTCCTTCTTCTCCCCAAAGCCCCCCAGTACATAGCTATGTATTCTAGTTGTAGGTCCTTCTAGTTGTGGCATGTGGGACGCCACCTCAGCGTGGCTTGATGAGCGGTGCCATGTCTGTGCCCAGGATCCGAACCAGCGAAACCCTGGGCGGCTGAAATGGAGCGCGCGAACTTAACCACTCGGCCACGGGGCCGGCCCCATTTTTTTCTTTCTTTTTAAGTGAACAAGCCTTTTAAAACTTGTTTTCAAAAGCAACACAATCACTGGTTCTGTTGTGGAGGCCGCAAAGGCACTCGGAAAGAAGGCATCAGAGAGAGAGTATAATAGTTGGGCAATGAATACTTGTAGCTTTGGATAAAATTTCCACACAGAAAGCGTAGGGTCTCAAACCACTCAGTGAGCAGGGCAGGTGACATGCTCCGGAAAGCTGTGTCAGGTGACGGATGCAGGAGAGTGCTGACAAAACCACTAATGTCAAAGATTTGTGAGAAGTTTGAATAAAACAGCTTTGCGCTGTGACAGTGGAAAAGGCAATACAATTTCAATGAATGTGTTATTTTAGTAATCTGTGCTTTTAAATACATATAGGTAACTGAAGGTTTAAAAAATATGTCCACAAATTCTTTAACACTCCTTCTGTTAGCAGCTAGAGCCAAATTCTTCTTCCCTTGTCTGTGGGCTGGACTGAGTAGCTGGCTTCTAATGACAGGAATGAAAGGGCCATGAGGTGTGACACTCCGGAGGCCAGCTTAGAAGGCACCGTGGGCATCTGCTTGCTTCGTGTCTTGCTGTCTCTTGGATCGTTATGTCTGGGGGAAGCCGATTGCCAGGCTGGGAGCTGCCCCATGTTGATGCCCGTGAGGTGACTGCGTGAGGGAGGCCTCTGGCCACCGCCAGCAAGGAACTGAGGCCTGCCAACAACTGCCTGGTTCTCCAGCCCCTTTGGCCCTGCAGCCCGGGCCTGCATCTAATGTTCTAGGAATTAGAGTTCAAGGTAGTCACAAAAGGTAAGTTTGAGGACTTTCTCATTTGGAAAACATGGGATCATTTTACATTTGGCCATATAAGATGGTTCATTCAGTGGCCGGCCCCATGGCCGAGTGGTTAAGCTCGTGCACTCTGCTTTGGCCAGCCAGGATTTCACCGGTTCGGATCCTGGGCGCAGACACGGCCCCGCTCATCAAGCCGTGCTTAGGCGGTGTCCCACATGCCACAACTGGAAGGACCCACAATTAAAAATACACAACTTTGTACTGGGGGGGGGCTTTGGGAGAAAAAGGAAAAATAAAATCTTTAAAAAAAAAAGATAGTTCATTCATTGACTGGATGGATGAATGGGTAGATGAATGAATAAATGACTGAATGAATCTGGGCTTAAGAAAGGATAGACTCTGGAAGAAGGATTTGAGATGAAAGAGCCCAGTGACAGAAGCCAATAAGGATGCTATTGCAGTGGGCCAGCAAGAGAGGATCGGAGCCTGGGCCAAGGTTGAGGCTGTGGGGAGCGGACAGAAGGGGACGCCTATAATCAGAGGGACATTTTGGAGCAGAAGTTCTCCATCATGGACCCCTGTGCCAGTGTGAGAAAGCTTCTCAGAATGGTGTTTTACAATGCATATAATAAAATAATAGGATTACAAAGGAAACCAGTTATATTGAAATATGTCATCGAAGTACCAAAACCTCACAAATTTGTGATATAGTCACTGTGGCCGCAAATTCTTTGACACTTCTCCCACTGAGAGTTGGGGTCCGTGTCTTCCTCTCTTGTATTTAGGCTGCCCCTGGTAAGAGATTTGCTTGACCAATAGAACGTGGCAGAAGTGACATTCTGGAACTTCGAAGGCTAGCTAGGTCAGAAGAAGCCTGACAGCTTCCTCCTTATTCTCTGGAGCACTCTTTTGGGAGCTGTGAGCCACCATGGAAGAAGCCCCACTACCCAGAGGCTGCCATGATAGGAGGCTCCCTGGAACAGACGTCATGGATGGGTAGGAGGCGGCCTGGAGGGACAGGGACATGGAGATGCCCAAGGAGCCCCCTGTCTTTTGGATCATTCCACTTGCGGCCTCTGCCATTGCCTGGAGCAGAGATGAGACAGCCTGCCAAGCCCTGCCCAAATTACAGGTTCAAGAGCAAAGGAGGGGCCAGCCAGATGGCGTGGTTAAGTGTGTGTGCTCTGCTTTGGTGGCCTGGGGTCTGTGGGTTCAGATCCCGGGTGTGGACCTACACACTGCTCATCAAGCCATGCTGTGGTGGTGTCCCACACACAAAATAGAGGAAGACTGGCACACATATTAGCTCAGGGCCAATCTTCCTCAACGAAAAAAGAGGAAGATTGGCAACAGATGTTCGCTCAGGGTCAATCTTCCTCACCAAAAGAAAAAAAAAAGAGCAAAAGAAAAGATTGTTGCTGTTTACAGCCACTAAATTTTGAGAAATTTGTTACATAGCATAGATAACCAGAACACTAAAGGATGTGCCTCTTTAATTATGAAATAAATAATTAAGATCTAGCAGCAGGCTTAACAAATACCATAATTTCGAATTCGTGATGAGTGTAATCAATATGATAGGATATTGGTATCACCTGTAACATAATATGAATATATCTGTGATTTGGATTTGTGGCCAAATCATAGGTGCTTCTAATACCATTGTAATTGTTGCCTATGCGCATGACAGAAGGAAGCGCTCAATTTCAGTTAAAGGGTAATGAAAAGAGGAATAAAAAGATTTCCCGTCCAAGTTCACAAGTCTGCTGAATTCCATCTACAGATCCCAAGTTAAGAAGCCCTATTTGAGAGAGAAATCGGGGCATCCCTTTGATGACTGATTCTGTCCTTCTTAAGAATCCAGCGAAGCTGCCTTTATAGACAAGCTGAACAGACTGTATTTTTAAATGTGTTTTACTGGAAGCTTTAAAAATACCCCTTTTCATTCTTCTCCTCGCTCTCTGATGTTCTTTCTCATTTTCTCCCATGGCAGCCCTCGCCGTCTCTCAGTGTTCTCCGCTCCTCTACCCGTTGGCCTGGACCACACAGAAGGTTCTCTCAGCTTGCTCGGCTGCCCAGGGGAACTTCCTGAAACACAAATGTAATCTCGTCCTCTCCAGCGCCAGCTCCCAAGTCGACACCGGCGAGCAAGTGGGAGAAAAGCATCACTGATAAAGACGCGCCAGAAGCCGGCTCGTCTCTCCCGGCCACTGGTATTTTGCGACATTTTCCTTACAGTCCCCAGTGTTCAGGCTGGCTCCAGCCTCTCTGAGTTGGCTTTGGCATTTCCGCCCCGTCTGGACAACTTTCCACATTCATCCCCAAGGGGAAACGGACTCCCCTGTGAAGGCAAGGCCACAGCACCTGTCCAGGAGGCTTTTCCTAAGTCCCCACCCTAAGATGAGCTACCCACGCCTTCCTCCTTGGCCTCTCACTCTGTCCAAGGGTGGACTTTGGGTTTCTTACACATTTTTGGAAGGACAGCACACATACAGAAAAGTGCGTGTATCATAAGTGTGTAGCTCAACGAATTTTCATAAACTGAGAAGATTAGTTGCACTTGTGTGTAAGGAGCACTCAGAATAAGGACCAGAAGTTTCCCAGTCTCCCAGAGGTCCCCTGTGCCTCCTCCCAGTCATTACCCCCTCCCCTCGACTCCAGGGTGACTATTGTCCTGACCTCTAACTGCAAAGGCTAGTTTGGCCCGGTTTTAAACTCCAGATCGGCAGAATCATACAGCACACGCCTGTTGACGTCTGACTTCTTCCGCGCACTATCATGTTTGTGAGATCCCTCCCAATTGCTGTGTGGGATTATAGATTGTCGTGTCCACTGCTATATAGTATTCCATTGTGTAAAGACACCACAGTTTCTCTCCCCACTCTGCTGTTGGTGGGCATTTGGGTAGTTTCCAGTTTGGGGTCACGCCCAACAGTATCCCAGCAAGCCCTGCCTTTGAGGAAACACAGGTACACAATTCTGCTTGCATCTGTATCTAGCCACCCACAAAGACTTGTTGCAACAATTGCAACACTTTATTGCACATCACTACAATTTGCATCCCTGTTACCCTCTACTAGACTGGGAGCGTATTTTTTTTTTTTTTTGGGTGAGGAAGATTGGCCCTAAGCCAACATCTCTTGCCAATCTTCCTCTACTTTATGTGGGACGCCGCCACAGGTGCTAGGTCCCTGCCGGGAATCCGAACCCCAATGCTGCTGAAGTGGAGTGTGCAAACGTAAGCCCCGCACTACTAGGCCAGCCCTGGGAGCATCTTTAACAATGGGCTGCGTCTTATATATTTTTGTATCATGGCCATCTAGCTTATAGTAGCTGTTCAATAAATATTGTTCAGATAAATAAATACTGAATACTGGAAAATCACTAGAAAAAAGTAGTCCTTCTATGGCCTTCATATTGTCCCATCCTCCTTACTTAGATTCTCCTAGATTCTGTTATTTATTATTTATATTTTTCTATTAGCTTATTATATTTTTATTATAAATTTACTGAGCTCTTTTGTGGAGGAACGTGAGACACACACACACACACATACACACAGCTTCCCTTTTCCCATCCAAGTTCATAGAAAGGAGTGGGACTAAGTAATCTGAATATGTGATGGTTTATCTCCTCTTTTCGAGGAAGTCTCAGCTACGCTACCAAATCCGCTTTCCTGGGACAGGAAGCAACCTGAGTCATTTAGGTCACACTCCAAATGTTTTATCATTTCAGTTGTTGAAAAATACCGTACACATAGAAAGGAAGTTACTTTGTCTTTAAGTAGCTCTTCGGGGCATACCTATAGGAGATCCGCTCCTCCAGAACTTAATCAGCCCAGTTTTGCTTTTCATACTTCTGGTGGCTGCTTGGAGGGTGTGAGTATGTGTTTTGTTTCATTTTGACTCGGTCTCCAAGAATGGTTCCTCTCTGTAAGTTAAATGGTAATGAATTCTTACAAAGATGCGACTTTCAACTTGCAAAGTGATCAAAAGAACTATTTAAAACTGTTTGACTGCTTCTCCTAGCTTATCAGCACTGTTATTGCCGAAAACATTATTTTGTCATATATTTAGTTCACTCTTTTCTCTCCCTCCCAGCAATGTGATTTAGGTTATTCCTTGTGGCTTTTAGAAAATGGTTGTCGAGATTGAGAAAAACGGGTAGGCGTCTTCCTTTGGAGGTGGGAGAGTCATGTCCACCTGTCTAGGCAAAATAGAAATGTGTTTAGTGTTAGGAGAACGGCTTAGAGCTAGGTCGAAATCAAGATTGACTCATGTATTAGTTATCTGTTGCTACAAAACAAATCACCCCACAATTTAGTGGCTTAAAACAACAAACATTTATGATCTCAGAGTTTCTGTGGGTCGGGAATTTGGGAGCAGCTCAGCTGAATGGCTGTGGCTCAGGATCTCTCTTGAGGTTGTAATCAAGATGTCGGCCAGGGCTGCAGTCTGCTGAAGGTTCCACTGGGGCCGCAGGATCTTCTTCGAAGACGGCTCATTCACATGGCTGTTGGCAGGAGGCCTCAGTTCTTCGACACATGGCTCACTCCATAGGGCTGCTTGAATGTCGCCATGACATGGCAGCTGGCTTTCCCCAGATAGCAACGAGGAAGCCACAATGCCTTTTATATCCTAATCATGGGTGTCACATACAGTCACTTCTGTCACACTCTATTCATGAGAAGTGAGTCACTCAGCATCGCCCACAACCAAGGGAAGGAAAATCAGGCCCCACCTTTTGAAGGGCGGAGAATCAAAGAATTTGTGGACATATTTAAAAACGACCACAGGTGGTAAATAGGTTAATTGAATCCAGTCAAGTGTTGAGGCAACATGGGTGGTGACTATATATTTCCTTCTCTTCCAATCAGATGACAGAGTGGAGAGAGGTAAGAGGTTGGATAAGAATCAGGGTAAGATTTATTTTGAACTTAGAACTTGAGGTTGGGAAAAAGATTCCACCTGAAGGGTATAGCCTTGGGTCTTCAGTTATCATAGCGACTATAAAAAGGGTGAAAAACGGCTCTGTTGGTCTGTCGGAGATTGGTTGGGCCCAGATTCTGCCTCCTGGCCTCCAATTTCTAGGTGGCCCCAAGTGTTATCTACATTGCGTGGTGAACCGTTGACCAATATGAAAGAGTAATTCTCGAAAAAGGGCAAACTCATGACACTCTTACAAATATAAATTGAACATATGTCAAAGGTTTTATTTAAGTCATTAATTAAACGAGGCAATGAGTAAGATAGTACCACTCTAATCCCAAGATACTGCTTGGGATTCTTGGAGAATCCCAATAACAGAAACATTTATAGCTCGGGATTACTGAAATAAATTGGCGAATGGACACAAAACTGGCTTTTGGGGTGAGGGTGGGGGTTGTCCCTTCCCTAGATAGAAGTTATTTGCTTGTCTATAGGCAAGAAGTATTATTAGCACCTTACAGAGTTGTAAAATAGCCCAGCCTAAAACAAAGGGTCCTGTCCCCCTAGGTTCAGACAATCTCACCCCGCCTCGGGCTCCAGCATCCCACTGAAGGAATAACCAGTCATCTCTCTTGCTTATTCCAAAGTCTTTTTTTTTTTTTTGAGGAAGGTTAGCCCTGAGCTAACTGCTGCCAATCCTCCTCTTTTTGCTGAGGAAGACTGGCCCTGAGCTAACATCCATGCCCATCTTTCTCCTCTTTACATGTGGGACGCCTACCACAGCATGGCTTGCCAAGCGGTGCCATGCCCGCACCCGGGATCCGAACCGGTGATCCCCAGGCGCCAAAGTGGAGCATGTGCACTTAACCACTGCACCACCAGGCCGGCCCCTTATTCCAAAGTCTTAAATTTTTCCATACATCTAGTAACCTCGGCTCCCTCCCAGATGGCCACGCACATTCCTCAGAGGGTGTCCCTTTAACCTTGGGAAGGTTGAGAATTGAATATGGAGAAGATGAAATCAATCAAATATACCGTAGTGATATTTCAGCGCTAAATTCAGGAATAATCTGTGTATGTGACTTACTTCGTAGTGTGTATGAAAGCTTGGGGGTAGTAAAGAATCTGACAGATTGGCCTTATGATTCCAACTTAAAATTGTATAATAGACTTTAGAGGCAATTTTAAGGTAAAAGGAAGTAAAATTTGACTTGGAAAGCTGAGTTGCAACGTTTAAGACAACTGGATATTCACTATATTTACAAATCTAGTTTATTTGATTTACAAATGTTTAAGTCCTCGAGAAGGTTTTGCTTCTTAGGGGCACAAGCTTGTCCATTCAGGCATTTGAACGCTTTAAAAGAAAAGGAAACAAATTCAGTATTATTGCAGTCCAAAATGTTTAGGAAAATTTAGCTAAATTTATAAGTGAGTGGAACAGTTTAAGAGCATCTAATCTGTTCACCTTGTCTTGATGGAGCCTTAATCAAAGCCCTTTCTGAAAATGTTCGCTCCAATCCTACATAAAAATAGCAAGGTTAATAAACGGAAGTTAAAGACTTGTGAAAGTCTCGATTTTAAAACCTGGAACTTTAACAAATTAGTAATTTAAAACCCCAATGTGAATGGTCTTTTCTATACACACCCACACGGATTTACTGGGATATCACAGAATTCCCACTGATGGCTGGGAGGAAAGAGATGTGGAAGGAGGTAAAGGTGGGGCGGCACACAAAGCAAAAAAATGAAGTCACATATTCTATTTTCCTATACAATGAGATATGTGGCAGTTTTGAAACATAGCCCCGATTCTTGACACACTTCCCACGGAGAGATAAGAGTGAGGGGTGGATGTCCTCTCCCCCTTGCGTCTGGCCTCTGTGACTGCTTGACCGATAGAATACGGCGGAACTGACACTGCTCATTTCCAGGCTCAGGCCTTAAGTAACTGGCAGCTTCCATTTCCTCTCTCTCTTGGGTGCTCGCTCCTGGCACCCCGCCACCATGCTGTGAGGAAGCCCAAGTAATCCTGTGGAGAGGCCCACATGGAGAAGAACCAGAGCCAGCACCAACTTGCCAACCATGTGCGTGAGCCATCTTGAAAATGGATCCGCCAGTCCCAGTTGAGCTGCCCCAGATGACAGCGTGGAGCAGAGGCGAGCTGTCTCTGCCAAGCTCTGCCCAGATTGCGGATTCTTGAGCAAAATAAATGATTATTGTTGTTTACACCACTAAGCTTCGAGGTGGCTTTACACAGTAATAGATAACCAAAACAAGATATAACTTACACACAGTAAAGTGTACAAATCTTAAGTGTACGGCCTGATGAATTTTTACGTTTGTATATAACCATGTAGCCATCAATCAGGTTAGATACAGAATATTTGCATCTCCCCAGAAGGCTCCCTAGTCAACCAGCTTCTTGAAATACTACCCAGCTACCTGAACCACTAGCCCACAGCTCCGGGCAGGCAGGTCAGCATTTATTTTTTCTCCGAGACATCTCCAAACTTAACCGGATTAGAAACATTCTCTCCAGCATCCATCGATGAAATAAAAACAGGCTGTGACAACTAGATTTCACTCTGGAGGTAACCTCTGGGAAGCAGGCGGTCAGAAGGAGCCGATCCGCTCTGCAGGCCCCCGTCAGCAGAGTCACCTTGTAAAAACGCCGGCGCACGGGGGCCTGTCTCCATTCCTGTGGCCGGGCCTGTGAGGCCGGCTTTGGTCCTTACAGTCCTAACTGTCCAAAGCGACGGAGGCCAAAAAGGCTTCGGGGAATCTTTAAGCCGGCGGGGGGAGATTGCACCCCCCCCCGCCCCAAACCTGCTTCACCAACTGCCTTACTTCAAACTGTGCGCTGATTTCCATTAATCACACTTGGCCCTAATTACCCGGGAGCAGCCTTTCTTCCTGGAATTTTAAGGGGCTCCTGACAAAGCAGGTCCCTAAGACCAAACAATAGCGGACGCTCCAGGAAAGGACCGGGTGAGGAAGTGTCCACCCCGACTCCTCTCCTTCCTGGAGACCCAGGTTCCAAGCTTGCTTGGGATCTCCCCAGGTAGGAACCCGAGTTCCTCCACTAAATAGATTTTCCTTTTGTTGTCACATTAATTTGCAACTCATTAATAGTGACAGAAGTGAGGTACTGCACCGATGCTATTTGCATATTCATGAGTGACTTATTATTAAACAAATAAGATTTTCCTATCTTCGCGAGCACCCAAAGTAAGGCTGAACAGTACATTACACCGGCCCCGATGCTTTATTCTCTCTTTAATATGTTAATAGATGCAGTTGATTTCTTTAAGTAAATACGCATCTATAAAACAACACGTACTTTATAAAAAAGAAATCATTTAAATAATAATCCATTAGCAAAGTTGGCAACAATTTAAGAGGAACAACCCATTAATACCAACGCGTGAGAATCAATTTGCGAATTTTAACTCGGTTGGGTGGTGGGCCGCGGACGACCGAGGAGGAAGACCTGAGAGAGTGTGCGCGCTTAAAAAAATATTTTAATGAGCTTCTGGAGACAAGCACTTGAATTCTTTGCGTCTTTCGTGTGCCGGCTCCCAGTAGGTCGAAAACTGCCTGCGTCCTGACCCGGATCAGCGTTTTGCTGGCGTCCGCGGGGGACTGGAATCGTGAGCTGAAAGCAGGCCCGAGCGCCACGTCGACCCGGCCGCTCTCACGGTGCCCATCGGCGCCCTAGGAACACCGGGTTAGGCGGGGTGGGGGTGGGGGCGGGGCAGGGCCTGGTCTCCCCCCGGGGTTGGGAAGGCTGGCCTCCTCTCTTTCCACCCCCCCTCCCCAATCCGGGTTTCGTCACAGCCAGTTCTTTCCTGCCGGGGTCAGGGCGGGCTCCCCCCGAGGCGGCGCAGAGCGCGGGGCCAACCGCGCACCCTTATCTCGGCCGAGTCAGACACTCGCCGCGCGGAATCTGTTGACATTTACTATTGTTCGCAAGAGTCCGGAGCACGGGGCGGGGGCGGGCGGGGGCGGGCGGGGGCGGGCGGGCCGAGGCGAGCAGAGGGAGGGCGGCGAGTGTGGGGCCTGCGGTCGGCCTGGGTGTCTGTTTGTGTGAGCTCGCGAAGGGAGGGGGGGATGCGCCGTCTCCACGGAAAATAAAAGTGGTCCGCGGGCCCGGAAGCTTCCAAGCCGGCTTGCTGGCCCACGCCGGGAATTGAGATGGGGGTGGCGGGCAAGCAGGAAGGAAGATGGGGCAGCCGGCGGTGGGGTCCGCGGGTGGAGGGCGCAGGCTCCAGCCGCACGGCCCCCGGTGACCCGCAGGACACAAGTGCATTTGTGTCGAGCCGTGGCGGGGATTAAAGTGCCATACGGCCCGAGCAAGGGGGGCGAGGCGGGTGGAAAACAACTCCCCGCGCGCACAAAGCGCGCATTGTTCCAGCCACCTCCATTATGCCGCGCTGCAGCCAAGAGCCCGTTTCGCAACTGCCCGCCTGGCGCGCGCGCGGGCGCGCGCGCGCACAGACACACACGGATACACATACAGACACACACACAGGAATTCGCCCGGGCCGAGGCCGGGGGTGGGTGCGCTCCGCCGGGACTGGGAGAGGCCGCTGGGGCGGCGGCGGCGGCGGGGTGGGGGGTAGGCTCTCAGCCGTCTTTTTCGGCTCCGCTGCTTGTCTATTCAGGGCTCGGCTTTTTAACGTCTTCTCTCCCTATTCTCCTCCCTGGCACTTTTCCTTTTCTTCGGCTCCTCGGCCTGCCCCGAGCGCACCCCGGAGCCTGGAGCTTCCCGGGAGAGGCGGCGACGGCGGGGGTGGGGGTTGGGGAAGCAGCGCTCTCAGCCGCTGTCACTCGCGGATCGCAGCCCCAGGCGCGCAGCGCTTGCTTGCTCTGCTGAGGACACGTGCTCGGGAGGAGCGGGGGAAGCATCCCGCCTTCCAAGGAGAGGCTCCCGGAGCGCCCCCATCCCGGGCTCTCCAGGACTTCCCCGGGCCCGGAGAGGGAGCTGCGGAGTCCCGCGCCGCACTGCCTGGCCTGCCCGCCAGTGAATGCCAAGTGGGACAGCTCGGCCGCCCCCACCCTCACCACGCCGGTGCCCTGGCCCTGTCCTCCACCCTCTCCGGCTTTCATGGCACTGGATAGGCGTCCCGAGAGGAATTTAAGGCTTGCCAGCCTCTTAGGACCCTACCCTGTTTCCCCCCCGGGAGCGGACCGGAGCGGGGGTGGGGGTGGGAGGCAAAGAGAGAACCCAGGCGTCCTCCTCGCCTCCCGCCGCGCCCTCCCTGGTGGGCAGGTGGGGAGCGTAGGAGCCCGAGCGCGGCGAGCCAGCGCGGTCTGGTTTCCTTTACGTTTACAAGCTATAAATAAACTTCCCTTTGGGCGGATGCGCGCTGCGTCCAAGGGCGGCTTCCCGCCGAATCCGGCGGGTGGTTTACGATCCCGGCCGGGAGCTGGTCCTAGCGCGGCCTGAGCCCAGGGTGGGGCGCTGGCTCCGGGAGAGCTCAGAGGTCGGCCAGGAGTGGCCGAGTGACCCTCCATCCCCCGCGGGGTTGGGGCGCCTCTGCGGTGTAGCCCGAGGGTGGGGCTGAGTGATTTATGAGCCGTCACCCCGTTCTGTCCCTCCCGTTTCACTTGTTTTCCTCGCCTTCTCCAACTCGGTTCCCAAAGCCTCGCCCCCACCCCGGCCCAGCGACGATTTGGCAATTTCAGGCTGCTGGAGCGCGTGTCCGCAGGGCGCGGGGGAGGCCCTTGGTGCTCTCACCCTTGCGCCCCAGCCCGGGGCCGGGAACCGGCCGGCTGAGCGCGACGAGGCTGGGCGCCCGGGGGCCGCCTTGGCCGGAGAGGCGGGGAGGAAGGGCTGGCCGCGCGGCTCCGGAAACCGCGGGCCTGCCGGGTGGATCACTGACCCTCAAGGTCACCGGGCGCGGGGAAACCACCGGCCCACGCCGGAGCAGAGGCCACCGCTCCCGGCTGAACTCTCCTGGGGGGTGCCCAGCTCCGCGTGGAAGCCCGGGGGACACAATAGAAGATGTAGCGCAGAGGTCACCACGAGTCCCAACCCTGCCCTCCATCAAAGGAGTGCCGTTTCACTCGGCCTGGGCGCCCACACTGCGAGCGCTGGGGTCGGGCCTCCTCGAGTCTCCAGCACACGTGTGTGTGTGTGGCTGGTGTACGTGGATGGGCCCATGGGGACTGTAAAAGGAGTGGGGTGACTCTGGCAGCTGCTACGTTCGTTTCCGCTGAGACTTGGGAGGCCGCGGAGGAGAGGCGGCCAGCCGAGTGGGCGAGAGCCTGGCTTGGGAGCGGGGAGGGGGCGTCTTCCCTCCGGGAGGCTGCGTGTCGAGCGCCCCCAGCGTCCCCTCCTCTCCCGTCTCCGCGCCGCGCAGCTCCACAGCGCCCCAGGCTCGCCCCTATGCCCCGTGTTTGTTTAACCCCCGCCCCTGGCGGCTGGGCGGGTGGAGGGATCCCCGGCGGCGCTAATCCTGGGGCTGGACCCCAACCTCGCCGCCGGGAGCGCCCCTCCCCCTCCGGAACCTCGAGGCCGAAGGTCCCAGTGGGCTGGCGCCTCCGCCACCTAAATGGGCCTGGGGACCGTCAGGGGTCGACAGAAGGGGACCCTTGGCAAGGTCCCCATTGTTCCCCGGGAGCTGGGAAGCTGACTCACTCTCTGAGCACAGAGCGATGCCGAGTGTTTTCTCGGCAGCCTTTACCGAGTGCTTTATTTAGCCAGGCTTTATTTACAGTACACATGTTTTCGGCTCGTTATTCTGGAGGCGGGAATGGAAACTGGGCAGAGCAGGAGTTCTCCCCGTGAGCCTCACGTTTGGAAGGGGCTGAGGCTCAGCGCAGTCGAAGGATCCCACTCCCGCTTGCTCTGCTCCCTAGTGAGAGGACGTGGAAGAAAACAGGGAACGGGTGGAAGTGCAGGGCGCTGGGGGGCACGCAGGGGGTCGCCCCCTCTCACAGGGCGAGCACTTCAAATGGCGTAGCGCCCCGGGAAGGTGAGACATCCACATTCCCATTTTACAGACTTTAGGAAAGAGGAAGGCCAAAAAAGGTCATACAGACACCAGCTTAGAAAAGCGTCTTTAACTCCATTTCCTGGGCTTCCTTCTTGCCGGTCTGGACCTCGCGGGTTCCCCGGTCTTGGTCTTTCTGGATTCTGTGAAGGGCCTTGTGCAGACTCTGGAGTGAAGGGTACAGGCCAACCAGGCGGCTGGAAGGCTCTGGTCGCCAGCCTGCAGCCAAGCCTGCTTTTTGGCAGCCGCTCAGTAAGTGGGGTGGTCCGGTTAGGGACTGCAGGAAATTGTCTGAGCTAGATTAAATATTTTACAAAACCTTCGGGGGGCCTATGGTTGACTTGAAGCTGGCAATGTTAAACCAAACAAAAGTTAAC